>NC_073400.1:26933864-27233864 GCF_028641065.1 Leucoraja erinaceus | reverse complement strand
GCTCAGCACACATGACAAACTAAATGATGCTAAACATCTCTGGAGAAAACTAATGTTTCCAGTCGGAGCCCTTCATTAATTTTATGAAGGGCTCTGATATAAACCAGCTACTGCAGTTCCTATTTATTACACGGAGTGTATTTAACTGCTAGTGGGCATTGATGCGAGTTATGGTTGAGTAGAGTTCAGTTTATTGTCACGTGTACCGAGGTACAGTGAAAGGCTTTTGTTGCGTGCGAACCAGTCAGTGGAAAGACAATACGTGATTACAATCGAGCCATCCAGTGTACCTTTTCAGTTTGCACCTCTTGCTAGGTTTCAATTAGGAACTCACAGCACCTTCTAGACCTCAAATATAGAAAACAGATAAAGCAAAGGATATTTCCATAAAGTGCATGACAAATGGAACAACAGGTAAAATGTTCAAGAAGGAACTGCAGATGCTGGAAAATCGAAGTTAGACAAAAATGCTGTAGAAACTCAGCAGGTGTAGCAGCATCTATGGAGCGAAGGAAATAGGCAACGTTTCAGGTTTCAGCCGAAACTTTGCCCATTTCCATCACTCCATAGATGTTGCCGCACCCGCTGGGTTTCTCCAGCATTGTCTATGAACAACAGGTAAACATGTCTCCAATCCTCAAAACCTTGGTCAAAATCCATTCTGTTTAATGACACCGAAGAGATCTACCGTGAAACTGCAACAAAGCCTCTCAGCCAAGGACATAGAGGGACGCAGGATGAAATTTGCAGGACGTGTACTCAGAATGTCACCAGAACGTGCACCCAAGATAGCAATGACACGGCAACCTGACGGAAGAAGGAAAAGAGGCCGACCAAAACTCACATGGAGGCGAACATTCCAGCAAGCCTATCAAGGGTGGAGGACATCGCACATGACCGAACAGAATGGTGAAAGCTTGCTGCCCAATGCACTCAACAGCGTGGGAGGAACGAAGTCTAAGTAAATAAGTTAGTGACACTTTGCATCAAGACAAAATGAATTGAAATCATGTCTCGATGTAACTGAACTGAACATTTATATTTTTGAAAATAAGGCCAAAAAAAATCATTTGTGAATAAACTGAGGAGGGACCGGTCTAATTTTACATATCGTTCAAGTTGAGACGGAGTAAATCAGGCCATGAAGACTGCTTTAAGCGCATGCCAAGCTGCAAGCACCACAGGTTTCCTTTACTTTTGAAATTTTCCAACCAACGCTTGGGTTTTATTACTCGGTTGCTTTGCAAAACAGACCCAGATGTGTTGCAATGAGAGAGACGACAGGAACGGAAATAACCAGAACAACAGCATTTCAGTTTCCAAATGACTCAGCTTTTATAAGAGGAATTTGGTACATCTGTACAGTATCATAACAAATTATTAAGGAGTGCAAGCATTCAAGATCGTGTTGTAATGATTGATGCCTTCCTAGGTTTAGTGCATGCTCACAAGTAGCTTATCAAATCATCATTTAAATAGATTCAACATTTACTTCATGTCAGTAGTCACCTAACACCATGTCCTTCATATAACACATGGGGTTTTACTGTATAACAGATAGAATGTCTGACTGCAACATTATAAACCAAAAAAATAATAATTAAGGTCTATTCATAGTCGCAGCTGCACAGCATGGAAACGGGCCATTCTGTCTAACTTGTCTATGCTGACAAAGTTGACACACTGGGCTTGTTCCATTTGCTTGCATTTGGCCAATAGTCCTCCAAACCCTATTTATATATTTGTCCAACTGTCTTAGAAAATTCTAACAACTTCTGTACTTTCTTCTGGCAGCTCATTCCAGATATTGACTACTGAGTGCCGAGTGAAAATGTTGCCTCCGAGGTTCCTCTTAAATCTCTTCACCCAGAGAGTTGTGAATCTGTGGAATTCTCTGCCACAGAAGGTAGCGGAGACCAATTCACTGGAATTGTTCAAGAGAGAGTTAGAATTAGCTCTTAGGGCTAAAGGAATTAAGAGTACGAGGGGAGGAAAAAAAAAAAGTAGGAACAAGGTACTGATTTTAGATGATCAACCATGATCATATTGAATGGCAGTGCTGGCTTGAACAGCCTACTCCCTTCTTATCTTATGCCCTCCTACTTTAGAATCCCCCATCCTGGGAACAAGACTGCAGTCTAGTTTTTTTTTCAGCTGAAGGGAACAATGAAGGAAAGGTAGAAAAATAAAGAAATTGGTAGCCCACAATTTGAAGTTATGTTCCAATGTAAGCAGCACAAAGCAGCATGGAATGAGCTGCCAGAGAAAGTTTTAGAACCTGTAACAATTATAACTTTAAAAAACTGTTGGACAGATATAGTTAGGATTTAGAGGGCTATGGACTAAATGCATGCATATGGGACTAGCCAAGTGTGTCAATCTGGTCAGCATGGACAATGTGTTAATCCATTATTTTATCACCCCCCCCCCCCATGGTGTATTACATGAGGGATATAATGTCAGAGGGGAGCCGACTGACACGATAAATGTTAAATCAATGTGATCATTTGACAAGCTACTTGTGGTCATATACGGAACATGAGAAGCATATATGCACAAATAGCGGTTGTCGTGATAAATGCAGCTGCACACTAACTAAGGGTGGCACTAAGGATAAATGTGAGGTTATCCATTTTGGTGGCAAAAACAGGAAAGCAGACTATTATCTAAATGGTGGCCGATTAGGAAAAGGGGAGATGCAGCGAGACCTGGGTGTCATGGTACACCGGTCATTGAAAGTAGGCATGCAGGTGCAGCAGGCAGTGAAGAAAGCGAATGGCATGTTAGCTTTTATAGCAAAAGGATTTGAGTATAGGAGCAGGGATGTTCTACTGCAGTTGTACAGGGTCTTGGTGAGACCACACCTGGAGTATTGCGTACAGTTTTGGTCTCCAAATCTGAGGAAGGACATTATTGCCATAGAGGGAGTGCAGATAAGGTTCACCAGACCGATTCCTGGGATGTCAGTCTTATGAAGAAAGACTGGATAGACTTGGTTTATACTCTCTAGAATTTAGAAAATTGAGAGGGGATCTTATAGAAACTTACAAAATTCTTAAGGGGTTGGACAGGCTAGATGCAGGAAGATTGTTCCCGATGTTGGGGAAGTCCAGGACAATGGGTCACAGATTAAGGATAAGGGGGAAATCCTTTAAAACCGAGATGAGAAAAACTTTTTTCACACAGAGAGTGGTGAATCTCTGGAACTCTCTGCCACAGAGGGTAGTTTGGGGCCAGTTCATTGGCTATATTTAAGAGGGAGTTAGATGTGGCCCTTGTGGATAAGGGGATCAGAGGGTATGGAGAGAAGGCAGGTACGGGATACTGAGTTGGATGATCAGCCATGATCATATGGAATGGCGGTGCAGGCTCGAAGGGCCGAATGGCCTACTCCTGAACCTAATTTCTATGTTTCTATTGGAGCATAGTTCTCAACAAAATATTCTACATCTTTTAAAAACGCAGCAGGTCAGACAGCTTATTTGGAGAGAAACAGTCAATGTCTGATTAATGTGTTGTTAATCTAAACCAAGTCCACCTCTGAAGACACTTCGCAACTTGCAGAGTGTTTTAAACAATGTTCACTGCATTTGATTAGGTGGTGACTACAAGGGAGACAGTTGCAAAATAATGTATATTTTCTGTCAATGGGACAATTTATTTACACTCAGACTGTCCACAAGTGGGAATGCTGCTGTGAGATAGTATTTATTTGATTCCATCAAGTAAATCATCGATTTTCCAGCATCTGCAGTTCCTTCTTAAACACGTATATCATCCGTTTGGCTCAATGGCAAATCAGTCATTGAATTACATGTAGAGCATGCAACATGCTTGGTGAGGTTAGAAAGTTAGCATATGTAGATGATGTAAAAAAAGCCTGTAGGGAAAGAGATTAGTGAACGATCAAGATATTTGCAGAGTGAATGCAATAGGAAAAGGCAAGATTACTTACACTGGAACACCAATGAAGGAGATTGAAATGGAGTCAGACAACAAAAAATTGCAATGCAAATTTGGGATTCTGACTACATACAAAGGTAGCATGCAGATAATTAAAACAAGCTGATTTCCCTTAAATGGAGAGGCTAAAAGTGTGGATGGTACTCATGCTTATGGTATAATTTCATTACTTGCATTCCATACCATAGCATTGCAGTTTACAATGTGGAATAGCAGTGGAAGCAGGTTCTCTCAGGATATGCACATGGGGAATTTAAAGACTTCAGGAGAAGCAGAGTCTGTCCCGGAAGATTAAAAACTGCTCTCCTTGAATTGACATCGCAATTAATCCAAAAGGGCCACGATCTGACCAGTACTCTAAAACCACCTGCATGTCAACACCACCCTACTCATAGATTAATTAATAATGTTCAGTGCTCCGTGGGTGGGGTCCACATCAATCCAGTAGCTATTACAACATGCCAAATATTTAGCTCCAAAGCAGGAATTGAAAATGAATGGCTGGTTATTCCAATAAAAGCAACTGATGTCATCTGGACATTTTTGCACATTTTAAATTTGATTAAAACTAAATTAAACAATCAGGATGACATTAACATGGATTAACTCGTGTTGGCAGCTTTTTATATGTGAGAAAAATGGGAATGAAAGAAACACCAGTTAAATTAAACTTGAGAGCATGCAACTCCAGTCAGAACTGCCTGGGAAGACAATGCTGCATCTTTTTACACTGGTTCAATACCACAAAGACAGATTAGCCGGTGTTTAAATGTATTGAGAATGGTAAAAGGTTGACTTTAAGCATTATTTAAAAGTGTATTTTTTCCCCTTTAAACCCCCTCAAAACAAAATGACTAATTCTAGCTCTATTCTGTACTAGCACCTCCCCCCACACCCACCAATCTTCATAATTGAGCAACACATTAACAAAATCCCCAAGTTTCTATGCTCTGGTTCTGTTGCACTATATCATATACAAATACAACATTCAAGCCAGCATATAATCAGAGGGCTTCATTCATCTTAATTCTACGATACTGGTACTTGCTTCAGAGCACTATTATGAGGCAGGGCTTGAGAATAGTTTATTGTTTAGTTGTTAAAAAAAAAACATGCATTCGAGGCCAAAATGCTCAGCACCACAGCACAGCTCATTTTTTAAGCATTAAGAAATGTACCTCCTGTTTATGAAGATGAAATAAAGACACTCCCAACTCAGGTTGCCGTGTTGCAAATGGAATATTGCAGACAAATCACTCAGCCTCCTCACCAATTCTTCCCTCAAGCCTTGAATGGCAACCGGGGCACATTCACTTTTACATCAACAACGTGGCTACCCATATCAAACCAAATGACACAGAAGCTATAGCTTTGGAGCAGACAACTTCAAGAGGGTCACAACCAGAAATGTCACCTATTCTAACTCTAGCTTTAAAAAAAATTTCATCCAGTTTGTAAACTGCTTCCATGTGATGTCACACACATGCCCAGTGATATTTGACCTGACACTAAACAAACAGGCGAGTGGTGGAATATTGCTTTGGGGGAAATCAGGTTGCGTTGGGGGACCAGGCCTCCCGTGTGACAGTCTAGAAACATAAAAAACTTCACTTGATAAACCAAAATAAGAATCATATATACATAATACAAAACAATATACCTGCAATGCTTTCATAATTAGAAGAGATGTATTCCATATTTTTTCATATTTTTGGTCACACATGCGACTAAGAATGGGCCTTCTCCAGAGATGCTGTCTGACATGCTGAGTTACTCCAGCATTTTGTGTCTATCTTCAGCTATAGCATAGAATCATTTATCCAGGAGATTGTAAATTTAAAATCTGGCAACAAAGTATAGTTGGCACTTTTTCATAATACGCTCATTCAAGAAACACATTGGAATTTTTCCAACTTTGCAGAAAGTATATAATTGAAAAAGATATTCTGCATTTGCTGAAAACCTCAGAAGAAATGTACACACACACGTAAAGCAGTACCGATTCAGCAAACAAGCTTGCAATTTACACTGCCACATATGAATGCATTTTTTCGTGTGACAAATGTAATTGTGCAGTGTGAAGCCCTGGTATCTAACCTTGGGCTCAATTAAAAAAGATGAAAACATACAAAAAAAAACAAGCCTCAAATGACTTTCTCTTTGTGGCAGTCCCATGTGAAATTTGTCAACCCACATTTAAAACTTTGATCAATTACCATCATGTTTCAAAAGTAAAACTTACAGAAGTACACTATTCAAGCTCATGTCTGTGCAAGCCAAAGTCTCCAGCCAAATCCAACTTTCCAGATTTGGTCCATAGTTTTATAGGTTACAAAACTTCTATTATTAATTTCCCTATTTCATACACGGCTAGTTCCAAATCCCCACCATCCTCATGAAAAAATATTTATATATTTCTCCTAACTACTTTATGTCCTACAGCTCAAAAGAAAATTCTAACCAATAAATCCAGCTCATCCAGCAACAATGCCATTGTTTACTCTTGTACGCCGTTGCCCTTCCTAATGCGATTAACCTCAAGGCCTTGATCCAAGTTATCTACACTACAATTCCAGCATGTCTTTCTTACCAAAATTTACAATCTGTCTTTATCACCTCTCATCTTGTTTATTTTTCATTTGTCACCTGCCCAATGCACTGGTATCTTCTTGGGATATCATTTTCTTCATGATGATCTAATCATGAATTAGACCTTCATATTTCTCAATTCCAGTGAACAGGTTTACAGCTTAAACTTTAAAAGAAATTAATAGCAAGATTGCAAACAGAGTTTTCCGGTTACTGAAACGTGCCAATTATGCTCAAGCTGAGCTTTTCCTTAACTGAACGCATGACGTATGGAAGCTAATTAGAGTTTTTATTTAATCAATTTAACTTAATATATACATTGCCTCCTTAGAACCTACAATGATTGATTAAAAATATATACATAATATTAAAGGTTTAACATCCTTCATTGTTCATAGTCTTAGATGATGACTTTTGTTATATTACATCTATCCTAATCCCAAATAACATCTTTACAGGAAATCCTGCTGTTATATCATGTCTGGTCATTGATTATACAATAACCGACAGTCATATTGGTAATACAACTGACAAACATGCAGCAGTCAGAATCTGTGAATCCATAACTGCAACATCATTGGCAGTGCAGACATTAAGAACACAATGTGGTAATATGTGCTTATTGTAAATGAAATCACTACGTGTATAAGTGATAGGAGCAGAATTAGGCCATTCAATCATATCCTTCTCTCAACCCCATTCTCCTGCCTTCTCCCCAAAACCCCTGATATTTAGATTTTATCATTTAAATTGGAAAATGAATCTCAATTCTTTAAATAACAAAAGTAGACAAAATTCCTTATCCTTGCTTCCCCACAAACTAACTAATGATAAAATTCATCATTAATGATCATCATATTACCTGCAATAACGGATGGTGTAACGTTACTTCCAGATGTGCCGCACGATGTGCAGGATCTTCACTATCTTGGATTTCTAGGTCCTCCTCCGGAATGGTGTCCCATTTTCCCTGGTGTGCCGCAAGATGGTGGACCAATACATAATGTCCAGGCAAAGCCAAACTGACACTTGTCCTTTTACCGTGGGTGAATTTCAGCCGTCGCCTTTTACACTTACTATCATTGCTGCCCTTGACAACGGGTAAGAGCCTTTCGCCCAAAAGACTGTTCAGTACGTGACACTTGGCCCAGCAATTCTGTCCTAGGATCATTATGCAGGGATAGCAGCCCACTGTTGCTTGGAGGTAGTCCTCTTCATGACATGGGAATGAAATGCAGCGTAAAGGACCTAGAAAATCAAAAGAGAAATTAAACAGATATTACTTGCAAATTACCCTTAAATTTACTAACCTGTTCTGTGAACTAATGTCCATGACCTGGGAGCCAGTGGCACTCGGATATATTACCCAGGCCCAGATGGTGGTAAATTGAGATGGAAGTATGGGCTCTCCAACACAACCAAGTATCTGGAAGCATAACCAGTTGTGTGCAACCAAAGTTAAATATCACCCCAGAGCAATTATGCACAGCATCTCGATCCTCCCCCAAACCCCATTAATTATATTTATTTAATTTTAAAAAGTGTTATCTTCAATTAGGATTGAAATGTCATCTTCAATTAGGAGAAAACTGCAGGGAAGAAGTTGGGGTGGAGGGAGGGATATTAGTTGAAATTGGAGGATTCAAATGTTCATACCACTGGGATGCGAGCTTTGAGGCATACAAGTTGTTCTTCCTTCCCCCTTGTGGCCTTATTTTGGCAATGGATGAGGTTGTGGAGACAACTGACAGCGTGGGAGTGTGAAAGGAATTTGAAAAGTCTAGCAACCAGGATCTGCAGTCGGCCTTGGTAAACAGAGCACAAGTGGTTGATAAAACAGTCGCCTAGTCTATGCTTGGTCTCAGCAATGTAGGAAGGTCACATCAGGAGTATGAAATGCTGCAGGCGAGTTGAAGGGAAGTGCATTTCAACCTATGTCTCACATGGAAGGAGCTGCTGGGTTCCCTGAAAACAGTGGAGACGGAATATCATGCCAGATGTTGGAACCAGAGTTTGCTTCCTCAAGCCAGTCACTCGTATTCAGAATCAAGCAACGCAGTAAACAAAGCTATTATTTTAGAAGGCTGCAACTTCAAGCTTAATATTATCTGAATGGTGGCCGATTAGGAAAGGGGGAGATGCAACGAGACCTGGGTGTCATGGTACACCAGTCATTAAAAGTAGGCATGCAGGTGTAGCAGGCAGTGAAGAAGGCGAATGGTATGTTAGCATTCATAGCAAAAGGATTTGAGTATAGGAGCAGGGAGGTTCTGCTGCAGTTGTACAGGGTCTTGGTGAGACCACACCTGGAGTATTGCGTGCAGTTTTGGTCTCCAAATCTGAGGAAAGACATTCTTGCCATAGAGGGAGTGCAGAGAAGGTTCACCAGACTGATTCCTGGGATGTCAGGACTTTCATATGAAGAAAGACTGGATAGACTCGGTATGTACTCGCTAGAATTTAGAAGATTGAGGGGGGATCTTATAGAAACTTACAAAATTCTTAAGGGGTTGGACAGGCTAGATGCAGGAAGATCGTTCCCGATGTTGGGGAAGTCCAGAACAAGGGGTCACAGTTTAAAGATAAGGGGGAAATCTTTTAGGACCAAGATGAGGAAAACATTTTTCACACAGAGAGTGGTGAATCTCTGGAATTCTCTGCCACAGAATGTAGTTGAGGCCAGTTAATTGACTATATTTAAGAGGGAGTTAGATGTGGCCCTTGTGGCTAAAGGGATCTGGGGGTATGGAGAGAAAACAGGTACAGGATACTGAGTTGGATGATCAGCCATGATCATATTGAATGGCGGTGCAGGCTCGAAGGGCCGAATGGCCTACTCCTGCACCTATTTTCTATGTTTGTAATAGGGTGGTTCCATGCGAGACCTTGAAATATGCTTTAAATTAATAAAAGCGATCTAGCCCATCATAAAATATCTCTCATACTTTGGATAATACAATAACATGGAAGTAATTGCGGTCGTGAGGCATATGTGGAAAAGATAAATTAAATTGAGGAAACTACTTCAATGTGCAATTGTGCACATTAATTTCTTTAACTTGAAACATGAGCACTCAAATTAACTAACCCACAATAAATAATCTATAATTTAGTAAAAACATTACTAGTACTTCTGTAGAGACAAGCAACATCTCCAGATGCAGAAAAGCTCTCTAAAGGTTGGATTGTAACATGTGCAACCTGATAAGATGGAGATCATCATATCAATATCAAATGACAAATAAGGGAAGAATATTAATGGTGGTCATGGAAGGCATATCAAACGGATTCCTAGAATCGCTTTTATTTGTTGAGGAAAGAAAGCAGCGTGGTCTGTAATAATTAATGTTTTGGTGAAATTAGGTGGTATGATTGAGAAAGGAAAATAATTGGTTCTGAGCAGGGTAGATGGTGTTTTGCCGAGCAATGCAGTTTCAATAAACAGGGTGATAATTCATTAAACAATGTTTGATATTTCTTTCATGGGATAGGGGGGGGGGGGGGGGGGGGGGAGGGAAACAACTTCATCTGCCCTATCTACATCTCTCAAGTTTATGAATGCCCTTTTCCTGTATCTATACACTGTGGTACACGTAACAATAATAAACAAATAATAATAACATTGGTTAATTGATAGAAATAACAAATTGATTATTTGGGGGAGTGTTGGAATTGATTGTAATGGAGGCAGCATGAATATAGATCTGTGGGCCCACAGAGACTGTGCTTACCATCAACCACTCATTTGGATGGGCCTCAGTTATTAAAAAATGATCAGTCATTTGGTTGAGGGATTAAGCCTCATCTCCATGTTTCTCAACGGCTGTCAGCTGGGTGACTGATGCGAGTTACGAGGGGGACACAAGTTTCATGAAAATTGAAATGGGAATGGACAGAATAAATGTGTTAACATGTTATTCCTTTTAAGAGTCAGCATGAGGTTCCCTTTATGTGGTGAGAGGCTGAATGGAGCCTGCGCTCCACTGGGGTCAAGGTGTCCTCGGATGCGCCTCACCTGAAAGTGAAGTGCAGTGTAAGCAAGATATTATGCTAATGTTATGGCAGCTTTCACAATGTATTCAAACACTCCTGCAATAAAACAATCCAACTACAATTACATCGAGCCGAAGCCTTGACTGGAAATTTGTGTGCAGGTGGAGGTACGAGTTTTCAAATTTCTGCACCTCTTCAGGGGAGACATCACGTTAAATCATTGCACTGAATGCTGTACCTTTATTCTTGATTTGTACATTATGGATGGCTAGATTGGATTCATACGTGGCCTTTTCTCAGACCGGATAGCATGAAAAAGCTTTTCACTGTACCTCTGTACGTGACAATAATAAAATAAACTACCCAATCTTCAATCCCTGCCAGTTTATTTCTCGCCAACATTGGTGTTTTAATATTTAGTTAAATATTTTATTAGAAGTACGGTAAATTACAATACTACACAACACGTACACGTTCTGGTATGAAATATTTGATATTTTTTCAAAATTAATCAAAATAAAACTGGTACCAAAACCAGAATGGATTATTTTTGGAATATCGGAAGGTAACCCTGAACTAAACGCGTTTCAGAAGAATTTATTTAATTACGGGCTAATAATGGGAAAAAAAGCTTATACTTAAATTCTGGAAAAATGCGCCCACACCAACAATAAAAATGTGGATATCAAATATGTTTGAAACATTACATCTGGAAGAGATGAGATTCCTCTTAGCAGGTAAAGCAGACCAATTCCAAAAGACGTGGTCTATGTTTCTGGACCTATTACAAGTATGAGGTGCAATAGTAATTTAAATAAATAAATAAATAGATAAATGGTATCAGGACCTGGTAACGGGAGGTAAAACAACAAAAACAGACTTGGTTGGTAGTCCCCTTTCTGCGGAGTTTAATGTTATAATAGAGCGATTGTTCCTATTTTCTTTTTCTTTCTTTTCTAGGGTCTACTTTCTCACTTTACTTCCTTCTCTAACTTCTTTTCTAAGGGGCTTTCTTTTCCCAACACTCTTGCACTTCACGACTCTTGCGCACTTTCTTTACTTCCTTTACTTCTATCTTTTTCTTAAAGCTAAAAAAAAAATGAAGCTGTACAAAAAATGTATTAAGATATACGTGTTGTGTAGTATTGTAATTTACCGTACTTCTAATAAAAATAAAATTATAAAAATAAATAAATAAATATTTAGTTAAACAACTTCATGTCAAGGCTCATCTCCAAGGCCTCATCCATATCCCAAAGGTCTGAAGAATGACCTCAACCCAAAATGTTACCAATTCCATCTATCCAGAGATGCTGCCTGTCCTGCTGAGTTACTCCAACATTTTGTCTATCTTCAGTGAAAACCAGCATCTGCAGCTCCTTCCAACACCGATTCTGCTCAATACAGTCTCAAAACTTGAGATTAGTCAAACATGATTTCTCCATTCATAAATCTGTATTAACTCTACCCAATGCTGAACTCCACTTCACCAATTCCCCAGTAAGTTTTCCCACTACAAATAGCGCATGAATTAGCTTTCAGTTTCAATTTGCCTCTCCCCCTCAAAGCACAGGGGTGGCAAATGTGACTTCATAATCTGTCAGAACTATTGAACACTGGCAGTTTTGGAAGATGGCAGCCCATGAACCCAATATCTGCAGAGCCACTTCTTTCAAACCCCGAGGATAAAGTCATCAAGGTTCTGGAGACACCTCAACTTCTTACACCCATAAATTTCCAGTGTCATTCAAGACCGAGATGCAAATTAATTTCTTGCATAAAATGGAAAAAAAAAAATTCCAACTCTTTACTGAGGGCATTAGAAGGTTATTGGCTCAATGTTATCAGGATTGTTTCACTTAACATCCAAAAATCTATTGCTCTCAGTATCTATCAGTGCAGGGAATTGGTGCAGAAGCTGAAGATTGGCCATTAATTACTCAAATGTTTTTAAGTAACACTGCTGTCTTTCAAATCATTCCTTGAAGAATGATTTGAAGTGCTCAAGATTTTTTGTTGTTGTTAATTTTAAATCAAGATCTATGTCTCCTCTGGGTCTACAGGCTGCTAGATGTACAGTGCCCTAACTAATGTTTGGGACAAAGAACCATAATTTCTTTTTTTGCCTCTGTACTCCACAATTTGAGATCTGTAATAGGAAAAAATAAATAAATAAATAAAATAAAAGGTCACATGTGGTTAAAGTGCACAATGTCAGATTTTAATAAAGGCCATTTTTATACATTTTGGTTTCACCGTGTAGAAATTACAGCTGTGTTTATACTATACAGGATTTTTCTTTATTATAGAGAGAATTCTTCTGTCATCAGCTGTGGAGGTCTTCCTTGGCCTGCCAGTCCCTTTGCGATTAGTAAGCTCACTAGTGCTCTTTCTTCTAAATGATGTTCCAAACAGTTGATTTTAGTAAGTCTAAGGTTTGGCTGATGTCTCTAACAGTGTATTCTTGTTTCTCAGTCTCATAATGGCTTCTTTGACTTTCATTGGCACAACTTTTATCCCCATGTTGATCAACGGCATAAAAGTTTCCAAAGGTGATGGAAAGACTAGGTGCTGCGAGCTCTCTTATACCTGCATTAAGGAGGCAATTAAACTCACATGAGCAATTACAAACGCCTGTGAAGCTATGTGTCCCAAACATTTTAATAAACAGCCTTTAATAAAATCTGACAATGTGCAGTTTAACCACACGTGAATTTTTTCTATTACAAATCTCAAATTGTGGAGTACAGAGACAAATAAATAATGGGCCTTTGTCCCAAACATTATGGAGGGCACTGTGCAGGCTGATGCTGCACTCAGCAGTATTTTGCACTACCTGATGTATCCACATCCAGTGTGATTTGCCTGGATATCATGCAAAACATTTTTCACACTTCCAGTGGAGGCGACAATAATAAACCAATATCAAAATGGCTCTCAAATCACAGGTTCCCACAAGTGCTCAAGGGGAACAAAACAAAAGCAGATTTTCTTTCATTGTCCCCATCATGAATGAGATCCAGCAGACTACTCATCGGGAGAACCAAAGTTGTTCTATTTGTTTCCTACACAACTCTCAGTGGTACATTTTTCCCCTCTATGGCATTAAGCTCAATGGCCAGCAAGCACCTTTGAGTTCATTATCAAAGACAAGTCTTTAGACTGGGAAGGCTGTAGCAGGTTGATACCATCTTTTATCTAATGCAGGCACATTTTTGAGGGACATAGTTGTCCAAACTCCACAAACTCATGGAACTACCACTTATAGATCCTAATGATGCTGCACCTTTAATGTGCCAGCAAGGGTGCACTACTGCCCCACATCACCTCTTCTCTTCTCCCCAGTTCACCCAACACCAGTCCGAGACAATGTACTACTGGGCCCAGAAGCGCATTGATGAGATCATTTTACCCACTACATTAGCCAAAAACAGCAAGTTCCTGAGTTCTCAAAGATTCTTTGCATTGCTGGTAGAAACTAATCTCTGACTTCATTGCTAAAAAGTCTACTTTCAGCACTGGTTCCATTCTCACTCTGGATCCTAGGAACCCACCAGAACTAAGCAAGATACCCATGACAAAAACAACAACTAATTCCAGCAAAACTAGCCATCCCATTTTATGAAGTGACCAATTTGCATCTCTTAAAATGAATCACATAAAGAAATGAAATCGGAATAATGCAAGATGCTAAATACAAGTTGGGTTAATAAAACACAAAATAAATTTAACTAAAAGCATGCCAAATTTTGAGATATACTTGGCTTCGAAATCTCTCATGTTAGAATGCATTGGATACTATCTCAACACAAGGTTGGTTTATTTGTCTGAAGGGTCTCGACCCGAAATGTCGCCCACTCCTTCTCTCCAGAGATGCTGCCTCACCCGCTGAGTTACTCCAGCATTTTGTGTCTACCTTCGATTTAAACCAGCATCTGCAGTTCTTTCTTACACGCTTTATTTCGCCACTCCAGTTCTCCAAGGTTAGCTTTTCCTAACAATTGTGCCCAACAATCTGCTTGTCAACAAACCCCCTGAACAAACTTGCTTTGTTCTGCTCATCCCTTTTGCCAGCTTTCTTCCCCATGTCCCCTGCAATCAGTATGAGGGTCACAACCCGAAGCATCACCTATCCATGTTCTCCGGGGATGCTGTGTAGTCCGTCCACTGAGTTACTGTAGCACATCACGGCTTTCAGCTTTTCAGAGTGCACTTTTGGCGCTGCGCTGCATTTTAACTAAGTATTCAACAACAAAAATATTGAAGCATGATTTGGCAAGACTTGGTGTGTCTAAGAATACACTTGCATTTAGCAATGTAAATGCTGTTCCTGAACCATCAACTTGACCCACTAATCTTAACCTCAGCTACTACCGTTCCTGGAAGACTTCTTGTCCAAATATCCTAGGCCGACAAGACTGAGCATGCACAATAATTGTTTAGTTGTCCTTTCACGAGTCGAATAACAAAAAAGCTTAATTATTAGCTACTTTTTAAAAAATAAGACAGCAAATGCAAAACAAACATGCAGTTCTGACAAAGCAGACAGATCTTCCAAGTGAAGAAAGAGCAACCTGCTGCTAAAGTCAGGGCGCATTCCCTGCTTCATTGGCGATAAATAGGCCAACAGTTTTTGCTTAAAGTGGCAAAAATAATAATTTGACACCGAATTTTATGCTTTGGCCAGTGGACGACTTAGCAATGTTACAAGACTACATTGAAAGATGAGGCTGGTGTCTTTATTTAAATGTGAAATTTCACTGCTCTCCGCAACTTACGGGTGTTTACATACATGCCTGCACATCGTGGAGAAAATTCACGTAGATGATTAGACAGTTAGCAAAGTTTTGTGAAGGGAAATCATTTCTCGAAAGTTCTTCAGTGCTCATTGGAGATGGGACTGGCAAGGTAGACAAAAGTTAGCAAGTTCTAGGAGCAGAATTAGGCCATTCGGCCCAACAAGCCTACTCCGCCATCTTATCATGACTGATCTATCGTTCCCTCTCAACCCCGATTATCCTGCGTTCTCCCCATAACCCCCGACCCCCTGACTGATCAAAAATCTGTCAATCTTCACCTTAAAAATATCCAATTGGCTTGGCCTCGACAGTCGTCTGTGGCAATGAATTCCAGATTCACCACCCTCTGACTAAAGAAATTCCTCCTCATCTCCTTTCTAAAGGGACGTCCTTTTATTCTGAGGCTGTGGTCTCTGGTCCTGGACTCATCCACTAGCAGAAACATCCTCTCCACATTCACTCTACCCAGGCCTTTCACTAGTCGGTATGATTCAATGAGGTCCCCCCCTCCCGATATGGTAATATTTCAATGGCAGCCTCTATTGCCACAGTTCGACTGACTCATTTGAAATATAAAAGGTATCCGACTCACTTATTCCTGATTTACAGAGGTTAAATCCTTCCTAACACTATGTGCAATTATTTATCAATTTTCAAGACTAGCCATTGAATTGCTTATCATTTACTATCAGAACAAGCTCATTAATATTTAACTTCCAGCAGTTGCAATCATTCCTGTCCAATACTTTGATATCTTTGTCCAAATGCAAAAGATATGACTACCATCCCCAATGACAAAATGCCAACACAATCAAATGTATGTAAAAGGCATTGGACCCAACAATGGAGAATTTAACTTTAGAGATACAGCGCAGAAACCGGCCCATCAGCCCAGAGTCCACGCAGACTAGCGATCCCCATACACGAGCACTCTCCTATACTCCAAGGACAACTTACTGTTTTTACCAAGACCAATTGACCTACAAATTAGTTGCAGGAGGAAACAGGAGCACCCAGAGAAAAACCTATGAGGTCAAGTATAAACTCTGTACAGACAGCAGCCACAAACAGGATTGAACCCGGGTCTCTTGCTCTGCAAGGCAGGAACTCCACCGCCACGCCACCCTGAAGTGTAGAATGCACTGGTTTTGAAGAAAGCAAATGGTAAATCACTGACAAGACACACGAGGACGATCATGGAGGCAGCCTGAAGATTGCCTGAAGGGTCCCAACCCAAATTGTTATCTGTCCATTTCCTTCTACAGTTCCTCCAGCACTTTAGGAATTGCTGGCTAGTGGTTTCCCTACACTACTTGTGCAACAGAAACAAACTACACATATACTGGGAGACTTTCACATTCGGAGTACTTGAGCTTTTTGTGTCTATCTTCGGTTTAAACCAGCATCTGCAGTTCCTTCTTACACAGTGTGATGCACTGCCCTCTAACCAATCTCAACATTTTTTGTAGTAAACAGATGCATAATTCTCTGTTGCCCGAGCATGTCTCTTAAACCCCACATCATGGTTAACTAATACTAGCCTACCTTTGCAAAAGCATCTACTTGATGTCATTCAAACAAGGTCTAAAAGTTAAACTATTTTTTTAATAAATTAAAATAAAAAACAGATTTAATAGACTCGTGCAAAACAAGACCCAGCTTCTTACATAAGATTGTATGCAGTATTTTTAACTATTTCCTCCTTGCCAAAGCTAAATGAAATGTACAGTGTTTACTAAGCAAGAATCTATCTATCTCTGCCTTAAATATATCCACTGACTTGGACTCCATAACCTTCAGTGGCAAAGAATTCCACAGATTCACCACCATCTGACAAAGAAATTGCTCCTCATCTCCTTCCTAAAAGAACGCCCTTTAATTCTGAGGCTATGACCTCTGGTCCTAGACTCTTCCGCTCGTGGAAACATCCTCTCCATATTCATTCTATCCAAATCTTTCATTATTCTGTGCATTTCAATGAGGACCCCACTCATTTTTCTAAACTTCAGTGAGTACAGGCCCAGCACTGTCAACCCTGGGCATATCTCGGACAGTGGCTCGAATTCATGTCCACCTTTATCAGCAAATGTCAAAGCCAGGTGAGGCAGGCTGTGGTACCCAAAGGAGAGATGGTTGGTGATGGTGATGCCAGGTGAACCCCCAACACTGAGGACCTTAATACCTCTCACCCCTTCACCTCATCCCCCTACACCCTCCACCCAACATCCCCCTTCCATCCCACCCATCCTCCCCCACACTTACACACACCAAGCCCCACATCCCACACACGCTCAACTCAACCATCCACTCCCACTCAACCACCTATCCCCATATCCCCCAGCCAGAGTTCCCAACTCTAACTACCACTCATTCAACCAACCACCCCATCCCACACTGCCTAACACACTCCTCATTCCAAGCCCCACATCCAATCCAACCAGCTTCCACGCCCACAACCTCAACCAACCTTCCCCAGCCCACCGCCGACCCACACATCCCACCTCCACAATTTAGCCCACCATCGACCCCCACATCCCATATCCTCACGACCATCTACTCTCAACACCCCCCACCCAAATCTCCTCTCATCACACAGCGAGACGTACCACCCAACCCCACCAACTTCCATCACATCGGATACCACCCCCTACTCTCCAACCCAAGTCCCACTGCCTACCTGCCACCTCCAAACTACATGCCTCATCTCCCCTCCCCACATCCCACCCACTACAATGGTCTACCACCTCCTCCCTCACCTCAATCCCCAATTTCGCCAACCCACCCTGCCACCTCTGTCCACCCACCCTGCCACCTCTGTCCGTCACCCACCCCACCTCTCCACACCCCCACCCCACCTCATCTCCCCTTTCTCCCCCTCCCCGCCCCACCCCCTCACCTTCCAGCAAGCTGATGCCGATGTCGGCGGCTTCCTCGGCGGGCTCGCTGTCCTGTACAGCCGGCTCGGCACACGGCGGCCCCGGGCTGAAGCAGTGCGGCTGCCGCAGCTCCTTGAAGTATTTCTTGGTCTCCCGCAGGTTCTGCCGGAGATGCGAGGAGTGTTTGCTGCAGCTGCCCAGCGTGCGGAGCAGCTCCCGGGCCGAGGGAGTCAGGCAGCGCCCTCCTCCTTCTCCTCCTCTGCCGCCGCCGCCGCCACCCGCCGCCGCATCCATCGGGCCGCGCTGGGCTTGGCTGGGGCTGTGGCTGGGGCTGGGCCCGGCCGCAGCGACTCTCGCCTCCGCCCGGCGCCGCCCCTCCCCCTCCCTCGCCCGGGCGACACCCCCCCCCCCCCCCCCCCCGGGTAACGCCGCCCGCCGCCCCATGGGTAATGTAGTCCCGATCCGCGCAGCCTCCCGTCTAATATAACGCAGCACGGCCTGCTGGGAAATGTAGGCTTCGCCAGGCCTCCTGGGTAATGTAGTCCAAAACTGCCACATGACCCTCTGGGAAATGTAGGTGGAATTATGCCCCCCTGGGCAATGTAGTCCACACCAAAGATACCAGAGGAGCTCAGGATTCTCCAGCATTTGCAGTTCCCTCTTAAATACCAGAGGAGCTCCTCTAGTATGTTGGTTACACAAAAAAGCTGGAGAAACTCAGCGGGTGCAGCAGCATCTATGGAGCGAAGGAAATAGGCAACGTTTCGGGCCGAAACCCTTCTTCAGACTGATCGGGGGCGGGGGTGGGTGGGGACAAGAAAGGGAAAAGGAGGAGTAGCCAGAAGGCTGGGGGGTGGGAGGAGACAGCAGGGGGGCTGAGGAAGGGGAGGAGACAGCAAGGACTAACAAAATTGGGAGAATTCGATGTTCATGCCCCCAGGATGCAGACTCCCCAAACGGAATATGAGGTGCTGTTCCTTGTCATACAGTTGGAGGGCAGGAGGGCTCCTCTAGTATGTTGTTCAAGAAGGAACTGCAGATGCTGGAAAATAGAAGGTACACAAAAATGCTGGGGAAACTCAGCGGGTGCAGCAGCATCTATGGCCCGAAACGTTACCTATTTCCTTCGCTCCATAGATGCTGCTGCACCCGCTGAGTTTCTCCAGCATTGTTGTGGAGCTCCTCTAGTATCTTTGGTCCGCACGCTCCTCCTTCGAAAGTGTCGGTAGGACCTGCAGATGCTGGCATTGCTCCCTCAGTGCAATAATATTGCCAAGAATCAAGAGTGTTTTATTGTCAAATGTCCCAAAACTGAACAAATGTAATTCTTACTTGCAGCAGAACAACAGTTGGATATATTGCTTTATCCCTGGCTTTACAATATAACTATATATATACACAAAATAACAACATACATATACACACATATAAATATAGTTTTATATATGTAACTATTTAATAACTATATACAGTTATACCATATAGTTATATATATACTTTACAATATGGTGTCATGGGTGTATAGTTATATATGTGTATATGTGTATATATATATATATATATATATATATATATATATATATATATATATATACACATATATATAACTATACAACCCATGACACCATATTGTAAAGTTTTTTTAACGTGTGTATGTACATGTATGTGTGTGTATATATATATATATACCATATATTTTTATAAAATATATATAAACCATATAAATGAATGAATGGTTGAGTAGACTTGGGTGGGCCAAATGATTTAAATCTGCTCCTATAGCTTACAAACATAAATATAACAGTATATATCTAGGCCCATCAACTTACCAAGTCTACACCAACACACTCACAGGCTAGGGACATTTTACATTTATACCAAGCCAATTAACCCACAAACCTGTA
This sequence comes from Leucoraja erinaceus, assembly GCF_028641065.1. Taxonomy (NCBI): domain Eukaryota; kingdom Metazoa; phylum Chordata; class Chondrichthyes; order Rajiformes; family Rajidae; genus Leucoraja; species Leucoraja erinaceus. The sequence goes on along the minus strand of NC_073400.1, from coordinate 27,213,740 downwards.
CGTCTCTGGAGTGTGAGAGAAAACTGGAGCTTCCCGGAGAAAACCCATGCAAGTCACGGGTAGAGCATAGCCAAGATCGAACGTGGGTCTCCAGAGATGCTGCCTGACCCACTGAGTTACTCCAGCATTTTGTATCTATATTTGGCTGAGCTCCGTTCTTAGGAGAGGGATATTGAGTTTCAAAGTGCCTGTCATTTTAACTCTCCATCCCAACCTAGCTCTGACCTATCTTCCTGCAACAGAAAGCTGAGCCACAGCACCTTACTTTTCAAATGGGCACACTGCAGCATTGCAGAGTCAATGCATGTTTTTGGTGACTATTTCAGCTGACCAAATGTGCAGGAAGGAAGTGCAGATGATGCTTTAAACCGAACATAGGACACAAAATGCAGGAGTACCTCAGCGGGACAGGCCTTCTCTCCAGAGATGCTGCCTGTCCCGCTGAGTTACTCCAGCATTTTGTGTCTATCTTTCAGCTGACCAGCCTAAAGAAAGGTCTTGACCTGCAACATCACCTAGTCCTTCTTTCCCGAGATGCTGTCTGACCGACATTATACATTAAAGGGAAGTATATACAAGCCTTGTTAAGGAATACGAAGGAGGGTCTCGACCCGAAACGTCACCCATTCCTGCTATCCAGAGATGCTGCCTGCCCCGCTGAGTTAATACAGATTTTTGTGTCTATCTTCGGTATAAACCAGAATCTGCGGTTCCTTCCTACACATTTTGTCTGCTCCACTCCGAAATCTCCTCAAGACATGCCTACTTTGAAGAAGTTCTCCTCCTCTCTCCGACGAGAGTTCTGCAACATCCTCTCTCGCTGCACCCCTTCTGTGATCCCTCCTGCTCTCTGGGTTTACTACCACGCTTGATCTCAGACTCGAGTCTGAAGAAGGGTCTTGACCAGAAACGTCACCTATTCCTTTTCTCCAGAGGTGCTGCCTGACCCACTGAGTTACTCCAGCTTCTTGTGTCTACCTTCAGTCTATTCTTTCTGCAGTCTATTCTTTCATGATCATTGAGGGTCACCTTTAACTACCTGTGTAGGAAAGAACTGCAGATGCTGGTTTGAATCGATGGTAGACACAAAATGCTGGAGTAACTCAGCGGGACAGGCAGCATCTCTGGAGAAAAGGGCTGTCCCGCTGAGTTACTCCAGCATTTTGTGTCTACCTTTACCTACCTTCCAGATCTCAGACTTGAACAACATCTCAAAGAAGCTCAACGTAAGATTCAAAGATCGAGACCTTATCTTTCTCCTATGCACCCTACAATCCCCTCACCTGAACAACGGAAGTTTGAATAAACTTTGTGAAAGGTCATTGATCTAAAAAATTGTTTCTTTTTACTTATCGTGCTGGATTTGCGGAGTATTCCCAGAAAATTTTATTTTTATTTCATGCATTGCTTCTGTGTTTGTTAGATATTAGCAGCATTTACAGGATTTGCATGCGTCCAGCTAATTCTAAAGAGATAAACATTCTTTTCTTGCACACTGTCAAGGATGATCTTTCAAAATACTGGAAAAATATTGTGTAGGTCTGCTGATAACAATGAAGTTACTGTATGTTCTAGTCAAAGGAACGACAGTAGTGAATTGAATTATTCCCATTGATTTTCTTTTTTAAGTTTTAATGTTTTAATTACATTTTTAGATGTTTTCATATTTTGGGTACTTAATTCTTCAATCTTGAAAATGTTGAGGAGTTTTGGTGCAAAGCATAATGCGGAAGTGTGTCTGGAGGCAGCAGGACTGGTAGTCAGAGGGCAATATTTTAGAATATTGAAGTAAGAATGCAAGGGGAGAGATCAGGACATTTTTCACTGAATGATTTATGATCCAGAAAGCACATTCTGGCTGGTTTAAAAAAAAAATCTGACTCAGTAAAAGTTTGAAAGGTAAAGGGTGAAAACTTGAAAAGAGAACATTTTGAAAGCCTTTCAGAAAAGGCCAGTGGGAAATGGGACTACTTTGGTTTAAAGCATTTCCATGGCACATGGTTGGGTTACCAGATTCACAAATCCAAAGGCTGGACTAGCAATTCAGTAAATGGAGTTCAAACCTAACTGAAGTGATATTGAAAATTAAATTTAATTAAGGAAATTAACAGATTCTGGAATTTTAAAAATAAATGACTTCTGCAATGCTGACAAATACTCCTGGGGAAAAAAATCTGTTTATTTTTAGAGATACAGCATGGAAACAGGCCCTTCAGCCCACTGAGTCAGCACTGGCCAGCGATCCCCATTCACTAGTTCTATCGTATAGACGAGGGACAATTTACAGAAGCCTGAAAGTCTTTGGAACCTGGGAGGAAACCGGAGCAACTAGAGAAAACCCACGTGGTCACACGAAGAACATACAAACTCCGTACTGACAGTACCCGTAGTCACAATCAAATCCGTGTCACTGTCGCTGTGAGACAGCAACTCTACTGGTGCACCACTGTGCCACCCTAATGTCCTGATGTATTTTCAGGAGGGGATTCTATTGACACAACGCCGAGTGGCCAATATGTAACTTCAATTCTATAGAGTGGCACAACTGGTAGAACTGTTGCCTCAATGTCAGCGACCCAAGTTCGATCCTGACCTCAGGTATTATATGTGTGGAATTTACACATTTATTTGCTCAGGTTTATCCCACATCACAAAGACGTGTGTTTTTGCATGATAATTGGCCTGTGTAAATTGCCCCTAATTTTGAAGGGAGTGGATGCGTAAGTGTGATAGCATAAAACTAGTGTGAATCTTATGATTAATGGTCAGCATGCACTTAGAGGGTTGAAGAGCCTGTTTCCAGGTGTATTTGAAAACTCATTTACAGTCATGTGGTCAACTCTTACATGTGTTACATAATGGTCTCGGTTATCCACCAAATGAAGGGCAAGGATGTGGGAACAAATGCTATTCTTGACAATTATTATGGAAAACAAACAATTGCCCTAACACAACAATCTGAATTCCCTCCATCCATGCAAAAGGACTTTAAAGTTGTGACGCAAGGAACTGCAGATGCTGGTTTACAAAAAGACACAAACTGCTGGAGTAACTCAGCGGATCATTCAGCATGTGTAGGAAAGAACTGCAGATGTTAGTTTAAATCGAAGATGGACACAAAATACTGGAGTAACTCAGCAGGACAGGCAGCATCTCTGGAGAGAAATAATGGGTGATGTTGCGGGTCCAGACCCTTCTTCAGACTCAATTCAGTCTGAAGAAGGGTCTCAACTGGAAACTTCACCCATTCTTTCTCTCCATTGATGCCGCCTCTGCTGCTGAGTTACTCCAGCATTTTGGATCATTCAGCATCACTGGAGAACATGAATGGATGATGTTTTGGGTTGGGACCTTTCTTCAGACTGATTGTGGTGGTGGAAAGAGAAAGCTGAAAGACAGGTGAGAGCAGGACAAAGTCTGACAAATGATAGGTGGATACAGGTGAGAGGGGTGTTGACAAGCACATGTGAGAAGAGTTTCAAAATATGAAGCTTATCTGGCTGGATTTAATGTTTGCAGGGAAGAATTGATGGGACCACGAATGACTGAGCACGTGATAATCCCAGAGCCCCTCACAATAAATGTAATTTAACATCCATTTATCAAGAAACAATAGTTCTGAAAATGGCATTTCAGCTCCCTCACAGTTGAGGAAAGCAAATAAATTAATCTTGGGACTGAGTGAATGGGAGCTCCATGGATTTTGTTTCAAAGTATAATTACAAGGGATGAGAGGTTGAAGCAAATTAATTATCGAACACGTTCATTTTTTTGCTGAGTTCTTAAAAACTGAACAAATCCAATTAATAATGGATTCTTCAGGTCAGGAGCCAGAGGGAAACGATATTCCTTTGTAAGGCATCTTTTGACATTTAAAACCATCATTTGAAACAGGGTCCTCCTCCATTGCCAGAGTGAGACCACATGCAAACTGGAGAAACAGCACCTCATATTCCGCTTGGGTAGCTGCGGTCGTGGCGGCACGGTGGCGCAGCGGTAGAGATGCTGCCTTACAGCGCCAGAGTCCCGGGTTCGATCCTGTCTACGGGTGCTGTCTGCACAGAGTTTGTATGTTCTCCCTGTGACCACGTGGATTTTCTCCGGGAGCTCCGGTTTTCTCCCACACTCCAAAGACGTACAGGTATATAGGTTAATTGGCTTTGGTAACATTGTAAAATTGTAAATCGTCCTTTGTGTGTAGTATAGTGCGGGTGTACATGGTAATCGCAGGTAGGCCGAAGGGCCTGTTTCCGCGCTGCATCTCTAAAAGTCTTTTAAAAGAAGCTTATAATTCAACAGTATGAACATTGAATTCTCCAATTTTAGTTAACCAACCAACAACCTCCCTGCCTCCCTACAAACCGTACTCCCCTTCCCCACTTCCTTGTGCCCCCACCTTAATGCGCAACTTCTTCTCCCACGAATCCACCCTCTTCCCCTTCCACCTACACCCCTTCTTCTGGTGCAACGACTCTCCTTATCTCACACCGTTCAGCCAATGAGACACCCCCTCGCCAGTATCCACCTCTCACTTGTCTATCAAACTTGAATTTGGACAGCACCTCCATTTTGGTGCAATATCCCATCCACTTAATAAAAGTGTTATTAAACAGAATTTGACACTTGTCTGGCTTTGTCCTGCCCCCACCTCTCTTCCAGCTTTATCTCCCCTACTACAATTAATCAGAAGAAGGGTCTTGATCCAAATGGTTAGCTATCCATGTCCTCCAGAGATGCTGCCTAACCCCCAGAGTTACTCCAGCACTTTCTGTAGTTTTTAGGGTCAAAGAATCTCCAATTGAAGTAAAGACGTCCTTAAATAATAAAAACAACTTGAATTTGGACAGCACCTCCATTTTGGTGCAATATCCTTTCATCTTCTTGCAACCATATAAAAGGTACAGAGACTTAGGTTTAACAGGTTAGTGAAAGAGGCAAATTTTAAGAAAGGCTTGAGAGTCAAGAGTGTTTTATTGTCATAAGTTCTGAAACAAAATAATGAAATACTTGCAGCAGCACAACAGATATGTCAACGTTTTACTCTGTAAAACCTATAATAAACAAATAAACAGAGAAAATATTTCTGGTTGATAACTTTTCCACACCCATGTACCATTGATTTATTTCCAAGTAGAAATATGCACAAGACCTACGTGTCTCTCTCTTCATGACCTCCTGTTAGATTTGCTATAAAAATGTAGCTATATGGATTCATGGCAAAAGTTCCCAAAGCAATATTCAGAGAATAGGACAATTCCTCCCGTGTCTTTACCAGTATTTATACCTGAATCGAACTCATGCTGAGTTTCCGTTTGTATCACTCGTTATCACCTTCCCCACAGCCAACAATGGATCATTGTGGGCTCCACCTTTACTTGATCCACCGTTGCTTTTTGCAAATCTTTCATTCATTTCTTCTGTGTACCTTTCATACCTCTCGTTTCTCCCCTCCCCTGACTCTCAGTCTGAAGAAGGGTCTCGACCTGAAGAGTCACTTGTTCCTTTTCTCCAAAAATGCTGCCTGACCTGCTGAGTTACTCCAGCTTTCTGTGTCTTCCGTCAATAAAATAAATGGTTTCAGTTCCCTTTCTCGTTGCTGGGTGAGTGTGGACACTTTCATTGTTTTACTTTCATTGTTCCCTAAAGCAATGACTGAATTCTTCAATAAAAACGTAATTGCAGTAAAACAAGCAAGTTTTAAATGTTTTTTTAAATGTCAATCGTCATTTTCCATTCCACAAGATAACCAAGTGCAAATCTTGAAATAAAATCAATCTGAAGCAGTGGTCCTGACCCGAAACATCGTCTGTCCATTCCCTCCACAGATGTTGCCTGCCTGGCCCGCTGAGTTCCTCCAACACTTTGTTTTCTCTCTCTCAAAATTCCAGCATCTGCAGTTCCTTGTGTCTACAAATCCTGGAATGATAGTTTGCACAAGGGAATTCAATATTGCCCTGTCAATGGCAATTCCGTCGGTCGACAGGACCGGGAACCCACTCAAAGGCTCGTCGGAGCCCGCCCAAAGGCTAGTTGGTCGGCGGGTCCAGAATGGAGCTGGAGACGTCAGATGCGAGGAGCAAGGGCTGGTAGAAGGGTGAACCTGGATAATGTCTCCAGCACCTTTAAGGTCGGCTGCAGGAGGCGCCCCCAGGACACATTACTGGGCGAGGAGAGGAGAGGAACGTCGGTCCGTGGAAACGTCTCCAGTACATCGGACGCGTGGACCGACCGGACTTTGAATGGACTTTGGCAAAAATGGCAGCGCCTGCACGGGTAAACTATGCAAAAAGTATTTCACTGTGGAGTTGCATGTGTGACAAATAACGTACCTTTGAACGATTGAACCATTAAATAATCATGAAATTGTCTCAGTTGTCAGAAGTTTGACTGGTTCAACCTATGATTCTCAAAGAAGCAAATTAATAACCATCAGAGAAATGAAATTGTTATCCTTACCTGATCCGATCCAACTTTCAATATCTACAGAGCCATAAGAACATTAGATTGCCGATTATTTCTCAGATGAAAGTAGGAAATGACAAAGCAAATTACAGAGTTTCTACCTATGATTCATACTCCCATTGAATCCCAGATTAGTACAGCATAGAAAGATGTCTTACAGTCCATCGTGTATTTTCTGGCTTTTTCAAAATGTATTCTAAATCATCTCACACCGAACTTCTCCCATAAGTGGAGCTTTTTATTCTTTTTTACAATTTAACAGATTCTGTTTTGACAGTTGGCAGCACCGTGGCACAGCTGCTGGAGCCTGGGTTCGATGCTGACCACAAATGCTGTCTGTGTGGGGTTTGCACGTTCTCCCTGGGTTTCCTCCAGGTGCTCCGGTTTCCTCCCACATTCCTCGGACTTGCGGTTTTGCAGTCTAGAGAAGGACCATTCTCTAGGCTCTCACCCCCTCATCTTCACCATGGACGTCCAGTCACTCTACACCTCCATCCCCCACCAGGATGGCCTCAAAGCCCTCCGGTTCTTCCTCGACCAGAGGACCCCCTCGAACTTACCGCCATGGGTGGCCCTACCAGGAGCATAGCTTCAGACGGCATCGCGCTCAGGATCTCAGGTCCACACAAGCTTCACTCCACGACAAGGTGACAATCCACGGATAAGTCCAAGAGTATATTCGCCCTATACCCAGCCACTGACACTCTCCTCCGCCTAGCGGAGCTGGTCCTTACCCTCAATAACTTCACGTTTGACTCTTCCCATTTCCTCCAAACACAAGGCGTACTTATGGGCACACGCATGTGCCCCAGCTACGCCTGCCTCTTTGTCAGGCACGTCGAACAATCCTTTTTCAATACATATCAGGGCCCCATCCCCGACCTCTACCTCCGTTACATCGACGACTGCTTTGGGGCCACTTCCTGCACCCACACACAACTGACTGACTTCATCCACTTCACCACCAACTTCCATCCGGCACTCAAATACACCTGGACTATTTCCGACACTTCCCTACCGTTCCTTGACCTCACTATCTCCATTGCAGGTGATAGACTCCTGAACGACGTACACTATAAACCCACTGACTCCCATGGCTATCTGGACTACACTTCTTCCCACTCTGCCTCCTGTAAGGACTCCATCCCCTACTCCCAATTCCTCCGCCTACACCGCATCTGCTCCCAGGATGAGGCGTTCCACACCAGGACATCTGAAATGTCCTCATTCTTCAGGGAACGGGGATTCCCCTCCTCCACCATAGATGAGGCTCGCACCAGGGTCTCTTCCATACCCCGCAACACTGCTCTCTCTCCCCATCCCCGCACCAAGGGCAGAGTCCTCACCTTTCACCCCACCAGCCGTCAAATACAGCAAATAATCCTACGTCATTTTCGCCACATCCAACGTGACCCCATCATTCGCCACATCTTCCCATCTCCCCCCATGTCTGCCTTCCGCAAAGACCGCTCCCTCCGCAACTCTCTTGTCAATTCTTCCCTTCCCTCCCGTACCACCCCCTCCCCGGGCACTTTCCGTTGCAACCGCAAGAAATGCAACACCTGTCCCTTAACCTCCCCCCTTGACTCCATTCAAGGACCCAAGCTCCCAAGGTTCCAGTTGAACACAAACATCATTGTTTTGAATCTGTCTTTTATAATGCAAAATCAACAACCCTGGCCCACCATTTTATCCACGTAAATGTCATCCTTCCTGGCCTGAACATATGATAAACTCTTGGCTATATCATCTCCGAAGTTCTATCTTCCAAGAGTTTCTTCTTCTTAGGCCCCCTTCGGTCTTGGCTGACCATGGGTGTCCCCGGGGTGTTATTCCCTATATGGAGGACGCCTGTGCCTGACTTTGTTTAACGTGGGGAGACTGGTGTACAGACAGCCACCCCACGGTCCTTGACAGATCTGGGTCAGGATCCAGTGGCATGGAGTCCACGATGACCTGCAGCCTTCATCCGCCTACCCAGCCGTTGTGACACTCCACTAAGGTCAGCCATCACCCTCTGCCTGACCACCGTTGAGGTCTTGATTGGATTGCTCTTTGTCAGAGACCTCCCCCTCGACCTTACCGCCATGGGTGGCCCTACCAGGAGCATAGCTTCAGATGGCATCGCGCTCAGGATCTCAGGTCCACACAAAGTTTAAATATCACGACAAGGTGACTATCCACGGATAAGTCCAAGAGTAGATTTCCAAAATTGGACACAACATTCCATTTGGGTTTTAATAGGTTTAATTAACATTCTATGATATTTTTTTAATAAAGCACAAGGACTTTATCCTTTACTTTATTAGCCTGTGATCACAAGGAACTACAGATAGCAAAGTTAAACGCAAAGTACTGGATGTAACTCAGCGGGTTAGGGAGCATTACTGGAGAACATGGATAGGAGATGTTTCAGGTTGGGACCCATCTTCAAACTGATTGCAGGGGGGAGCGCGAAAAATAAACTGGAAAAGAGGAAAGGGACCAGACAAATCATGTCCGACCACAGATGACCACAGGTGAGTGGTTTATTATTTTCTTACTGTTTTGTTTTTATTATTTAATTCCTTTATTATTATGATTATATCGCTTTATTAGTCTGCCCTGCTATCAATACAAAATCGCTTCACATAACCTCTTTCACCTTCTTCAAAGTGTACCATTTGCCACTTGTCGATGGCTACCGTTGTGTGTGGCTATATCAGGCTGAGCATAGAGCCAAGGCATGTGGGCACCAAGTGTCACCACCTGCTGAGGTTCTACTTGTCCCTGGTGTTGCGAAAGATGGGCCTGGCGCAGATGCCACGCAATGTGCCAGTCAGCTGGACATTGCCCGCACCATCTGTCACTCGTGGAAAGGTTCAACACCTTTGACCACAAGTCCATCAGGCAGTGGTCAGCAAGGAACGTCCTGCAGGCACTGCAGGGAAGTGACTCCATGGATCCTGTGGCGTGGTTCCCAGAGCAGACTGCCCAGCTTGTCTGGCAAAATGCCTCATCGCCAGAACTCATCAACAAGCACCAAGACCTGGCTTGGCTGGCGGTGAGGGGAGCCCTCCCATTCAGATCCTTCCTGCACCGTCGGAACCTCGCTACCAGCGCACGCTGCCTTCGGGACGGCTGCTATAGAGAGGTAGCTATGCAAATAAGTCCCTGTCACGATTTATTCCAAACAGCTCCATCACAGAGGACTCTGTAATTTACAGACTACTCCCAGGGACACAGTCAGAGATGGACATCGAGTGCTGCTGGAAGGCCATCAATGGTGATAGACGTCCTGTGGTCTGCCCGAGCTTTGTTGACCTCCCAGCAGAGCGAGATGTCTGTCAGGGAATGTTGCTGACTGGCCCACTGCAGACTGCAGGAATACATGCTGAGGGACTCACTGAAGCTTGGTGCAGCCAACGCCATAACTCTCTGGGGGAGGACCACAGTCTAGGGTTCTTCCGCTGCTGGACATTGGGGAGTAGGGTGTGGTGGAGAAACCCCTCAAAATAAGGGAAAGGATTTTACGCCAGTGGGCCACATGAGAAGCAAGGCTGTGGGGTAACATTGTGTGATTTGGGTAAACAGTATTGAATGTATGAACAGCCTCCGAGAATGTCGGACGGATTTTTTGCATGGTTCATGTATTGTATACATTTACGTATATACTTGAATAAAGTTTGTTTTGATTTTTTTTTAAATCTTCACTTATTCTTCCAACCAAATGTGTATCATGTGTAGGAAAGAACTGCAGATGCTGGTTTACACCAAAGATAGACACAAAATGCTGGAGTAACTCAGCGGATCATGCAGCACCTCTGGATAGAAGGAATGGTTTCGGGCCTGAGCAAGGTTCTGGACCTGAAAAGTCGCCCATTCTTTCTCTCCTGAGTTGCTGCCTGTTCCACTGAGTTACTCCAGCATTTTGTGGATCATGTTTTGGATCCACCCTCAATCACATTGTTCAAAGTATCTCATTTTATCTGAAGATCTCTGCTCAATTCCATGCGCATGCAAATGCTCTTGATCTCTCCCTCTCTTTCTCTCTGGAACACACCTCATTCTATCACAAAGCCATCCTCGTCTATTGTCCTACTTTATTCTCCCCCCCTACCCATTCAATGCTGCAACATAAGATCTCTACCGTGGTTTCCAATGCCAACTCATCCCAATGTATCAATTCACAATTTTCTGTAATAAAATTGCTTGTTTCAGCAGGCTGCCTGTATCCTCTTACAGTCTTGTATTTTCATTGTTACTACTCAACATCCGTGTTTCGTTTCATCCGCAAATTTCACCGTTTATCTCTTGCCCTTCCTCCATCTCAACCCCAGCGCTTAAATAGCTCATTATTGAGATTGACGAACGTGGAAAAGGCTTTTATGCATAACATGCTGAACCGAGTGTGAGTAAGTGTGTTCGGGAGAGGAAACGTTTTGTAAATAGGGTGCATCAACGACAAAATACCTCTTGAAAAACACAATTACAAATGAAACGAGCAGCAAAACACTTCAATAAACAACACAGACTCTCAGGGAAAAGCAGTGAGACAGGAAAGCAGATTAAATGCCTAGAATATACAACAAAACTGTGGTCTGACATTCTCCCACCAGCACATAAAATATTCCAACTGAAGATAGACACAAAATTCTGGAGTAACTCAGTGGGACAGGCAGCATTTGCAGTTCCTTCCTACACAATTCAACTGACAGGTTATTTTAATTGTTTCTGTGACTTTATTAGTAAATCCCACAAAATATTAATTTAATTTATCCCCAGTCTATTTAAATAAACCCACTCATGGATATTTCACCCGCTGTGACATTATTAGTGGAAAAATAAACTCATCACTCCCAGCTTCAGATTTGGTCAGATTTGTCGTTTCTGGTCTTACACATTCTTGCTACTTCACTCAGCATTCCATAGTAAATATATTTGTTTGCTTGGCACTATTGATATAGTGGTTTTGTATTTTCACCTCCATTTAATTACTGCATTCTTTAAATAATGAATGTGATTGTAATGATTTCCAAAGCACATACATTAAAGGGAAGTACCGTACATACAAGCCTTGAAAAGGAATACGAAGGAAGGTCTCGACTTGAAACGTCAACCATTCCTGCTATCCAGAGATGCTGTCTGTCCTGTTGAGTTACTCCACCATTTTGTGTCCATCTTCGGTGTAAACCAGCGTCTGCAGTTCCTTCCCACACAGGAATATTCTGCAGCTTTGTTTTGCATGCTATCCAAACAGATCAGATATGCCATACAGAAATACTCTATACAGTACAGAGGGTGCTATCACTGTAGTGGGAGGAATAATGTTTTAGGTTTATTATCGTCACATGTACTGTGGTAGAGTGAAAAGCTATGTTTTGCATACTATCCAAACAGATCGGATATACCATAGCCAAATACAATCAAGTCACTCAATAGATAGATCAAAGGGGAAGATACAGAGTGCAGAATATAGTTCTCAACATTGTAGCACATCATTTCCATAAACAAAGTCCAATGTCCTCAATGGGGTAGTGGTGAATCAGACAGATTTTGGTTATGTAGAGACATTAGGACAATTATTGTTTTTAGTCAGAACATACAAGTGCAAGGAGGGTTTTGATAGAGATGTACACAATTATGAAGGGGTTTGACACAGTGAGCAAAGAGCAGCGGTTCCCAGTGTGAGAAAGCTTCACAACCAGCAGACACACGGTAATCGGCAAAAAGAAAGACTGGCATTTATACAAATTCTTCCACAACCACATGACGTCCCATATTAATTGTCTTTTGGCATGGTAGTCACTCTCGTAATCCACGTAATATCATAGCCAGTTTTGCATAATAACCTCTTGGAACATAGCAATACCACATTCATAAAATAATATGTATCAGCCATGAATCAGTGGATGCCTCTTGCCCCCGAGTTTGAGGGTTTCGAGTTCATCCAGTTTCAGAGAAATGTAGAAATTGTTAGTCACACAATTATTAGTACACAAATGTTAGGTCGGCTATCACTCCCATCCCAATGGTTCATTGGTTCAATGGTTCTTTATTGTCATGTGTGCACAGCACTGTGAAATTCTTTTGCACAACCCGCTGGGACTCTATGTCCTGGAGCACAGGAGGATGAGGGGTGATTTTTGAGGTCTATAAAATCATGAGAGGAATAGATCGAGTAGACACACAGTGCGTCTTGCCCAGAATAGGGGATTCGGGAATCAGAGGACAGGGGCATAAGGTGAAGGGGAAAGATCTTATAGGAATCTGAGGTGTAACATTTTCACCTAAAGTGTGATGGGTGTATGGAACAAGCTGCCAGAGGAGGTAGTTGAGGCAGGGACTACCACAACGTTTAAGAAGCACTTTGACAGGTTTATGGATAGGACAGGTTAGAGCGATATGGGACAAACGCAGGCAAGTGAGGCCAGTGTAGATGGAACGTGTTGGTTGGTGTGAGCAAGTTGCACTCAAGGGCCTGTTTCCACACTGTATGACTCTCTCTCTCTATTATCGACTGGCATGGTCACACAGCGGTAGAGTTGCTGCCTTTCAGCATCAGAGACCCGGGTTCAATCCTGACTATGGGTGCTTGATTGTTCGGAGTTTGTCCATTCTCCTCGTGACCTGTGGGTTTTTTCTGGGATCTCCGGTTTCTTCCTACATTCCAAAGACGAACAGGTTAGTTGGTTAATTGGCTTGGTATAATTGTAAATTGTCCCTGCTATGTGTACAATAGTGTTAGTGTGTGGGGATCACTGGTCGGCAAGGACTCGGTGGACTGAAGGGCTTGTTTCCGCGCTGTATCTCTAAATTAAATTCTGAACCACAAATGTACTGTCACAATATTTTGGCGCAGTTTACAGAGAAAAAGAAAAAACAAAACAGTCCAAAGTCTAAAGTCAGGAGTATCGGTACAGTTGGAAGTACTGGAGCACCTCTGATCCAGGTAAGCCCAGGTAACCCTCTGCTTTTTCTTAATGTCTTGAGATGTTATAAATTAAACTGTCAGGGCATGCAAGGGCTCAGTGTAATCCACCTAAAAATGATACCACCCTTGACAGTGCTGTTCTCTCTCAGTGTTGCCTGCACATATGTGGTCTTGGAATTAAACCTACAGGCACCAGACTGGGACATAACAGGACAAACCACTAAATTGTGGTTGACATGCAGAGTTTTATTTTAATGGCAGAGTACAGTGACCAGATTGTCAAAAAGAACCTTGGGTGACGTGAGGATATTTTAGTTCTATTTAGAGGGTTGCCATGATCTGGAATGCAATGCCTTGAAGTGATGGGAGCAGCAGAATCAAGTGTAACCTTTCAAAAGAAAATGAGATAAATATTTGAAGGGAAACTGATGCATGGCCAGTGGAAAGTGCATCAGAAAAGGATGAATTGGAGAACTCCTTCACAGTTTAGATATGATGGGCTGAATTACCTCATTCTCTGCGGCAGTAATATATAATTCTACGTTTATTAGAATCAAAGGGAACTGTTTCACACAACCATCCACCTAACTTCAAAGTAAATAATTCTGCAGCGTTGCAAAACAATTCTTATTCTGTAAGGAAGGAAATAGCACAGGTTCCATTCCTTATCTTTATCCAGTGAGTCGGGCTGAAATTTATCCATATACAGGTCCACCACCGATTTTCCGGCATCCTTGGTTCCAGAGCCTTGCTGGAATATCCGATTTGCCAGACAAACAGAGGTCACGGCCTCCGAGAGGAATCCAATGGTACTGAAATGGTCATACTGCCTAGGGCGCCAGGGACCCGAGATGCCAGCCCACAAATTCAGCCTCGTAAGTCGGCGATGGGAACAGATCTGTCGCTCCAGCCAGAACGGAGTGCTAGAGCCCTGTCTGTCAGGTCAAATTCAACCCGCCGATTGGAAGTCCGGACGCAGATGTTCTGATGAGGTTGAGATTGGCCTCCTCACCCGGCCAAGGCACCACATTTTCCTTGGGGACCTCCGAGGAGGATTTCAAGTGTACTCTCATAATTCTGTCCAGATTAAAAGAGGCGCCAGACCATTAGTTGCCAGAAAATGGGTGGTAGACCTGTATAATGTTAGCAGAGAAAGTAAATTGTTCCTAATACATAGGATTGAACTAGTGTACAGGTGGTCGTTGGTCAGCACAGATGTAGTGGTCCAAAGGGCTTGTTTCCATGCTGTATCTCAAAACTAAACTAAACTATTGCCAGCATTTCCCGTTTTACTTCACAATTCAAAAATACTTTGACGCACTTTGGAATATGCTGAAGGTCTTTTTAGATAAATTCATATCAAAGGACTGCAGATGCTTGAAATCAGAAATAAAAACTGGACATTAATGACGAGACTTTTATCTGAAACAGGAACACTAATTCTCTTTCCACAGATTCTGTCTGACTTGCTGAGTGTTTCCAGTAATTTATTTAATTCCACCAGGTGGCGCTTCAATGGCAGCCTCGCTTACTGTCTGTCCTTTTTGTCTTTTTTTGTTATTTTTAGTGTGTTTAAAAAGTATGTATTAATGTTCTCTGATTTGTTTTATGTGGGGGGTGGGCGGGGGTCGGGGGAAACTTTTTCTCAATCTCTTACCTTGCCGGAGATGCGATTGTTTTCCAGACCGCATCTCCGGTTGCTCTGTGGCCTAACATCGTGGAGCTGGAGACCTTGCTCGGGACTGATTTTGAGCCCCACCGCGTGGCGTGAACATACCATCGGAGCCGATTCCTTGCCTGGGATCAATGCTCCAGCCACGGCCTGCGGACTTTAACATTAAGGAGCTCGCAGTCTCGGGTTGAGACTGTCGTCTGGAAGCTCCAAAAGCCACACGACGTTCCGACTAGCCCCAACCCAGGGTAGATCGCCCGGCGCGAGGGAGCTGGGATTCCCTCCCAATGCAGGAGCTTGATCGCCCCGACGAGGAAGGCACGCCGCTGGCTACGGGAATAAGATCATCCCGTCAACGGAAAGTTAGAGTCCCCCGACCGCTGGAGGACAAAGAAGAGAGTGATTGAACTTTTTTTCGTCTCCCATCACAGTGAGGAATACGGAGGAGTCACTGTGGTGGATGTTTATGTTAAAATGTATTTTGTGTGTCCTGTTGCTTTTTATTGGTATGACTGTATGGCAAAAGAAATTCCTCGTATGTTGCAAAACATACTTGGCTAATAAAATATGACTGATTATGATTAACTATATAGTCTATAAATGCATATGTTTGTTCTATTTGCTTTCCCATCTTTCTTTGTGCACAGTGTCAAAGCTTTGGACGTCTTGAGTTATTTCCATTTTAACATTAAACCGTTGAAATACCATTGAAAATCTACTTAAAAACAATCTTTGTTTTCACTGACAAATCTTCGTACTGACAATGAAGGTCAAGCATGCAAAATTAGCATTTTCATTCATTTCTCTTGCAGAATACGTGCACTTTTCCATGCACATGGAGGCAATGGAGCAATCTTTTTTGTTTGCGTGATGCATGGGGCAGTGTTTTGGTGTTTTTTAATGCATATATGTCTCTGCATGTGTATATGCTATGTATATTATAACCAACATCAATTTAGTTGGCATTGATAAGGATCGAACGTTCACATGATGAACATCAAAAAGTGCAGCACAGGAACAGGTCCCTCAGCCCACAATATTGTTACTAAATGTGCTGCCAAGCTAAACTAATCTCATCTGCCTGCCTATGAACCATACCCTTCCATATACATGTATTTCTTGACATGTATAAAATCATGAGGTGAATATATAGGGTGAATGCACAGCATCTTTTACCCAGGGTCGGGGAATCAAGAACCAGAGGGTATAAGTTCAAGGCAAGTGGGGCAAAATTTGATTGGAACCTGGGGGAAACTTTTTCACTCTGAGGGTTGTGGGTGTATGGAACGAGCTGCCAGAGGGGTTAGCTGAGGGAGGTACTATAAACAGCATCTCAACGACATTTGGACAGGTATGGGAATGGTTCAATAGTGCTTTATTTGTCTCATATGCAACTGCAAAGTTAATTTATTTTTGCATATATTACACATGCAGATGCCGTCATGATTGGCACCATTATATTTTGTGTCTATATTCAAAGTCCAGTCGGCCCGCGTACTCGATGTACTGCAGCAGTTCCCGCGAACCAACGTCTCTCTCATCAGGGTCAAGTGTGGGCAGGCGGGATTAGTGTAGATGGGGTAAACACAAAATGCTGGAGTAACTCAGCGGGACAGGCAGCATCTCCAGAGAGAAAGAATGGGTGACCTTTCGGGTTGAGACCCTTCGGTGTCTTGGGCAAATTGGGTCCTGTTTCCATGCAGTATGACTCTCCATTCATAAATTGGAAAAAAATGCTTGACCTTTGCTGAAAATGAATGAAAATCATTGAAGCATATTGGAATTAAACAAAAAAATTATAAACACAAGAAAAATTGATGCCCCTATGTCCTTGTGGAGATTTTTGCTGATTTTTAAAGATGCACCATCAATAGGACATTGTAGGACATTGATCATCTTTTAATCTGGATTTTTAACTTATGTATTGTGTTTAAAAATATATATAGATTATGATGTTTTTATAAGTGATATACTATGATTTTATATGTATTTTATGATATTTGATATGCAATGCATTTTTAATGTAATGTTGCCCCTTGTCTGGACCTTGAGTCCGTAATAAAGTTTATTATTATTATTATTATTATTATTATAGCAGTGAACTACCTGGACCATGCAGAAGATCAACCTCAATCTCCATCTCCATCTCCAGCAAAGATCTTATAGCGGAGCCTTGATCTCCAGCGACAACCGAACTTGATTGTGGTCCCCACAAGGTCCCGCCCCCCCCCCCCTACAAGGCCCCTCCCCCTCCATCGCCTCATGCGGTCGTTCGACAGCGCCCATTGGTGGGCGGCGCTGTCGATCACGGGCCGGCGTCACGTCCGGTCGGTGCGGGGAGGTTTGGTTGGCGGCGCAAAAAGACGCGGGGCGGGGGTTGTCCGCTCGCCCTCCCCCTCACACACACACACACACACACATACACGGCTAATGATGCTCAGTCCG
Source organism: Leucoraja erinaceus (assembly GCF_028641065.1). NCBI lineage: Eukaryota > Metazoa > Chordata > Chondrichthyes > Rajiformes > Rajidae > Leucoraja > Leucoraja erinaceus. The sequence goes on along the minus strand of NC_073400.1, from coordinate 27,196,248 downwards.
CGGCAGCCGCTCCACCGGACCGTCGGCGATGGCGCTTAAACCCCCCCCTCAACAAAACCCCTGCAGCTCTTTGTCGCCGGTGATCTGAACCCTGCAAATCCATTCAGTGCATTTTTTTTACCCGCATGGGGCGATTTTAAAAGGAGGTTGTTTGACATTAAAGGGCGCTGTCGCCATGAGGAAATCAACATTTTACCTCACAAGTCGTGATATAATTATCTGTTTGAGATGTTTTGCTGCAAACGTCAACGGTTTTGAGGGGAGGGACCAGTGGAAGGGCAGGTTTTTAAGCCACTGGTGAAGCCATCCTGCCCTCGGTCATCTCTGGCTTGGTGTGGTGAGAGGAATTTTGCACAGGAAGATTCCAGCAAGCCAGCAGGACCTTTCATCCCTTCCCCATCCTCCTTTCCCTTCTTCCCTACCTCCCTCCACCTCCCCCTCCCATCTCCTCCTTCTTCCCTTCATCTCCACCACCTTACTGCTCGTCCCCATACCATCTACTCCTTCCCTTCCTTCCCTACCACCCTACTCTTCCCCCTACCACCTCCACCCCTTGCTCTTCCTCCTTCCTTTTTGCAGATGAAGCGGTGCAAGTCTGATGAACTGCCTCTGGATGAGGAGTATGGGGTGATGGCTGGTACTGATGCTGGGCTTCGGCAGCAAGGTGATGCCGCTCCTTCAGAGGCTGCCTGCCCATTGCTCTCCCTGCCTTCATCATCCCGCAACAGCAAAACTCAAGATTTGAAGGTATTGTATGCTGCTGATGATTTCTTTAAACTATAATTTCCAGTAACACTGAAATGAATGGTCTCTAAACTGAAGTGTTGGCTCTGTTTCTCTTCCCACAGAAGTGGCCTGACATGCTTGAGTATTTCCTGATTCATTTGTTTTTGTTTTAGATTTCCTGTATCTACTGTTATTTTTTTTGTTTAATTGTCTTTGTTGGGTCCACATCTTATCTAACAATGTTCTTGGATTGTTAACTGTGCAAATGATTGCTTTAAAACTTTTCTGTTTACTTGACTTCTTAACCTTTTTAAATGAAAGCAAAAATCTTGGCAATACTAAACAGTCAGGCTGCAATTGTAGAGAGAAAAATAATCAATCAGTTTCTGGTCTGGTCTAGGATCTTAAATATTTCCTTTGCCACATGTGTTGCCTGATCTAGGACTGTGTATCTTTATTTCAAATTTCCAGGATCTGCTAAAAAAAATAATCAATGAGGTTAGTTTGAATTACAAGCAAGTAGTGGTGTGGTGGGTAGGAGGGGGAGGTGTGGTGGTGTGAGATGATGGGGTGTAACTACACATTAACCGGTTTTAAGATGAAGAAAGGAATGTTGCTTTAATATCAGATATAATGTCTTTTCAAGCAAGATGTTATTAACTAACAAAGGATGGATTGTCATGTTTTATGCCAGCCCTTGGACTGGACAGTGGGTAGAGAACACGATACACCACGGATCATTTATGATCTGTCCAATATTTTGTTTTAAATTACTGTATGCACTTTCTTGTATGATTTGTCTTTCAAATTATTAATAAGTTAGTGATTGAGCTTTTACAATGTACATTTTGGAATTGAAACGTATGATCATGTAGGATAAGGTGGATTTAAACAGTATCATGGAGAGAAGAACTGCAGACTGTGTGCAATTTATTGAAATTAATTTTAAAACTGTCCTAGGTGAAGTATTATTTGAACTGGAGAGTGTGGTAATCCATACTGTTGTTTAATTTCAGTTGAGCAGTCATTGGGTGGGGCAATTGGCCACAATGTCTATGCCAGCAGAATGTAAAATATCAAGTCCTGGTGTGTAGTAATTTATACTGAAAATCCTGTTAGGAAGTAGTTTCAAGGATATTGGCTGAGGATATAGTCAGTCAAAACTATTATATGCAGTCTGAAAGATTGCTTTAACTTTCATGTAAAAGAAGGACAGTAAGGTTAATTATCAAATTATAACAATATCCCTAAAAATAAATTATCTATAGCAAATGTTTGTAAATCGAAGAATTAAATTTAAAATATAATTTCTCAAAAATGCAGCTCACTGTTCTTTTTAGCGAAAATATAAAAAAAATCTTAACCTGTTACTGCAGATGTGAAAATAAATAAGTCACGTTTCAGGTTTGTGGTTTGTGACATTGTTGAACCTTTAAATTTTATTGCTCTGTTGCAATTCACCAATGGTCATTCAATTTACTGTAGTTATTGTTCCCTGGTGCCGACATTATTCATTAATAACGTTGTGTTGTTTTATTTATAGTGTCCTCCATAATGTTTGGGACAAAGACCCGTCATTTATTTATTTGCCTCTGTACTCCACATTTTGAGATTTGTAATAGAAAAAAAATCACATGTGGTTAAAGTGCACATTGCCAGATTTTAATAAAGGGGGTGTTATGGCCTGTGTTTCACAGATGTGGTGGTATGCTTTGGATCTTGGGCAGTTCCTTCTCTCCTTCATACTTCGCTCTTGCCATCACTGTGATATGTTAATCTTCGTCTCATCTCTTTCAAGTACTTCTTGGCAAATTGTAACCCGGTCATCCTAATTTTGCAGCTCACCAGTGGTTTACATCTTGCAGTGTAGCCTCTGTATTTCTGTTCATGAAGTCTTCTGCGGACAATGGTCATTGACAAATCCACAGCTGACTCCTGAAGAGTGTTTCTGATCTGTCGGTCAGGTGTTTGGGAATTTGTCTTTATTATAGAGAGAATTCTTCTGTTATCAGCTGTGGTGCTCTTCCTAGGCCTGCCAGTCTCTTTGCAATTAGTAAACTCACCAGTGTCCTCTTTCGTCTTAATGATGCTCCAAACAGTTGATTTTGGTAACCCTAAGGTTTGGCTGATGTATCTAACAGTTTTATTCTTGTTTCTGTCTCATAATGGCTTCTTTGACTTTCATTGGCACCACTTTGGTCCTCTTGTCAACTCTCTTATACCTGCATTAAGGAGACAATTAAACACACCTGAGCAATTACAAATGCCTGTAATGCCATGTGTCCCAAACATTATGGTGCCCTGAAATGGGGGGGTGGTGGGGGAAGACTATGTTTAAACACAGCTGTAATTTCTATATGGTGTAGCCAAAATGTATAAAAATGGCCTTTATTAAAATCTGACAACCGCATGTGATTTTTTTTCCATTACAAATCATAAATTGTGGAGTACAGAGGCAACTAAATAAATGATGGGTCTTTGTCCCAAACATTATGGAGGGCACTGTATATATAAATGGAGGCTGATGTATTTTAACCATGATTTTAATTTAGATGAATAATGCATGCTGATTTATATTGTTGTGTGCAAATTATTTTCACTGTGGTTTTTGGGGCAGGCGCAACTATTGTAGATTGAAGGATGACATCTGAACATTGAAAAATCGCAATTATTACATCTTTAAAAAAAAAAAAAGTAGTAAGGGGGTCAATCAAATATTGCAGACCAGTTAAACTAGTATCAGGGAATGTTGCAAACACAATAAATTGAAACTGAATTAGTTGATATCAGGATAATTTAAGATTGATTAGTGAAAGACAAGTTGATTTTTTAAAAGACACATTGTGTCAAACTAAATTGATAGTTTATTTTTGATGAAGTAACGGAATGTTGATGATGCAAATGTGTTTATTTTTGGGTGTGCAGGGCACAATTTCCAAATCATCAGAGGATATCAAACTAAAAAGGCATAGTAAACTGAGGAGAATGGTGATAGTTAAAGGAGTAGAGGTTGAATGGGCAATTAACTGATGCATGAATTTTAATGCGAAGAAATTAATTGCTTTGATAAAGGTGAGAAAAGGCATTATAAACAGTAAAGCCCTATTTTAAACTGAGCACAAAAGCTGAGGATGCATAGGCATACTTTGAACAAAGTGACAGCAAGTTTGTAAAAAACGTGATTAAAGCATTAGGCAGCATCCTGACTTTATAAATGGAGGCATAGAGTACAAGAATAAGGAAGATAGGTTAGTTTAGAGATACAGATACAGAAAAGTGTGGAAACAGGCCCTTAGGCCCACTGAGTCCCACATCGACCAGGAATCGTCCATGTATTCGTTCTGTTCTACACATTAGGGACAATTTTACAGAAGCCAATTAACCACAAACCGGCACATCTTTGGAATGAGGGGGTAAACTGAAGCACGTGGAGAAAGCTCATGTGGAGGGAATATACAAACTCCATGCAGACAGCACCAATGGTCAGGATCGAACCTGGGCCTCTGGTGCTATAAGGCAGCAATTCTACTACTGTGCAACCGTGCTGCCCCCATAATGAATCTTTATAAAACAGGAGAGGTGATATAACTTAAAATAAACATGTCTGATCTAAACCGCTGAAGCAGTGCATGAGTCTGGTCCACAATAACCAACAAATCTACAATAAGCAACAAACCTTCTGCACTATATGATTTTTAAAGGGATTGGACAGGCTAGATGCAGGAAAAATGTTCCCGATGTTGGGAGAGTCCAGAACCAGGTTACGTTTATGAATAAGGGGTAGGCCATTTAGGACTAAGATGAGGAAAAACATTTTCACCCAGAGTTGTGAATCTGGAATTCTCAGCCACAGAAGGCAGTGGTGGCCAATTCACTGGATGTTTTCAAGAGAGTGCTAGATATAGCTCTTGGGGCTAACAGAATCAAGGGATATGAGGGGGAAAAGCAGGAACGGGGTAGTGGTTTAGGATGATCAACCATGATCATATTGAATGGCAGTGCTGGCTCGAAGGGCCGAATGGCGTACTCCTGCACCTATTTTCATTGATTCACGCAACTGGAGTTGAGTGTTGACTTCTGAATGCTGTATTTCGGCTGACTATTAAGACTTTGGTAAAATGTCAAAATGATTTTTCAAAATGGTTTCAGGTGGATGGATAGACTGAAAAAACTGAGATTGTTCTATCTTGAAAATGAGGTAAAGGAGAAGTAATAAAAGTATTTAAAATTGCATAAAACGTTAATTAATCCATTTTGCTAGTTTACTAAGAGTGCCCACTATTGAGGTTAAGCTGGCTGGCCTGTAGTTGTGGGGCTTTTCCTTTTTTTTTTAAACTAGGGAATAACATTTGTTGTTTTACCTGTTCTGTTCCGGCTTTGCACCCAAAGATCTGGAGAATATAATGCCTTTTGCCCAGAGTGGCACCTCAATGAAATGTCTGTTTTGTAGTTTATTTCGTTGTGATGGTCTCTTATATATTCTTCATGTGTTTGCCCAATGAAGATATATTTTAGGTCTGATTCAAACTATATATTTTCTATGTTTCATTATATCCTTGGTCTGTATCTCTCTTTACTACGCCATCGCTAAGCTTCTGATGAATCGCTCGCTCCCAAAGTCAATCGACAAATCAGGCACACTCGCTACATGGGTTGCTTTGCTGAAAGGATTTAATTAAAGGACGTATTCTAAATTTAAGGTCATTGCACTCTGTTTCATAAATAATGTGATGCTCGCATGACACACCTTATTTTAAAATATGACTCCGAGTTTAGGAGGTCAGACTTAGTTTCATACAGTTCAAGAGAGAGGCATAGAATTGGTAGTTGGGGAATGGAGTCTGTAATGGAGACTATTGCTAGTTTTGCACTACATAGTATTTATTGTCTATCTTGTTTTCTTGCATTCTGGTAGACTTGCCATGAAATAACAATCGTGAAGATTTACAAGACAGTGAGAGGCCATTCAATGCATTGAGTTCTCCTAAAATGGAGATTTTAATTTACTCCCAACTTTCCAGCTCATGGTCTGTTGCCATGTGTTACTGCTCTTCAAATGTTCTCATGGGTCCTTTTAAAATCTGATGAGGATTTTTGCATTAACCAATGAGGCAACACTTCCTGACCATGACTACTGTTTGCATGATTCAATTTTCGCTCGACTTCTCTCTGATACTCTTACCAGTTATCTTGGATTTCTGTACCCAAGTGATTAAAAAAACATTTATTTCAGGTTTCTGCAATTGCTGTGTTCTGTACCTCGTTTGACCTGGTGCCTCAGACCTGAAAGGTTAAGTTAGTTGTGTAGGAAGGAACGGCAGATGCCGGCTTATACCGAAGACAGACACAAAATCCTGGAGTAACTCAGCAGGTCAGGCAGAATATCTGGAGAAAAGAATAGGTGACATTTCAGGTTGCAACCCTTATTCTGACTGAAAGTAGAGGTTGGGTTGAGGGAATAAACTGGAGGTGAGACAAGGCCAGAACAAATCGGGGCCAGCAATAGATGACCTCAGGAAGGATGGAGCCCATAATGGCCCATAGTTGGTTGGGGAAGATGTGATAACAAAAAGCATACAAGGATGTGACGAGTGGAACACTTTGGTGCTCCCGGTCAGCAGAGGGCCAGGGAGGTGGGAAGGGTTGGTGGCAACGATGGTGGTCCTTGCCTGGGATTGGCCGGGGGGAGCAGTGAGGTTTAACTTAGTTTCTCATTTTACACAGCCCACTTGACTTGGTGAATATTTCCTGCATTTTCTACTTTTAGTTTTGATTTTGAACATCTGAAGTTTTCTTTGATTTTCATTCACTGCCAATTAGTTTTCAAAGAGAAGAAAGCTACTCTTGATGGTTAACTGTTTAAGAGGGAACTGAGAAATTAAGAGGGATGCTGGAAAATCTAAGTTAGACAAAAATGCTGGAGGAACTCAGCGGGTGAGGCAGCATCTAAACGGTTAACAGATGGTCAACTGTTTCTTTCTCCCATTAATCCTGTTCTTTCATTGAACCTGTACATTTCTCTTAGATGTCTTGGCACTAACTTCCATGATCTATCCACTGCTTAGGACTTATGAAGTACCTTGCACAAATCTTTATAATACCATGTTGAAAATTCACTTAATTTCTCTATTTAACCGGTAATTTACAGTCTGTCACAATTTTTTCCAGTTGTTTGCTCCTCCATAATGTTTAGTTGATTGGCAATTATCATTTGGTTTTAAACTGTTTTTAAAAATTAACAGTTTATTAATTTTCCTCGGTTCCATGTCTATTGCCAAAGAGGATTAAAAAATGATAGTCATAGTCTGCATTGTTTTCCTCCTTTTCAAGAGCATGGGATTCATTTAATTCATTTTGTTACTTTTTTCAATATCTCATCTGTAACCCTATTACGAAGTCTAAAAATAGAGAGTACTGGAAACACCCAGAAGATTAGACGGCATCTGTGGAGAAAGGCAGTTCTATTCCAGGATTTGTATTTCAAAGAGCAGGAGATGACCATTTGACTCCTGATGCTGCTCCACCAGTCTGTGAGATCATAGCTGAAATTGAATCTCTATCCACTATCCTGTACCAACTCATTAGGAGCAAAGAGGTCCTGCAGTTGTACAGAGCCCTAGTGCGACCACACCTGGAGTATTGTGTGCAGTTTTGGTCCCCTAATTTGAGGAAGGACATTCTTGCTATTGAGGGAGTGCAGCGTAGGTTTACAAGGTTAATTCCCGGGATGGCGGGACTTTCATATGCTGAGAGAATGGAGCAGCTCTGCTTCTACAATCTGGAGTTTAGAAGGATGAGAGGGTATCTCATTGAAACCTATAAGATTGTTATGGGCTTGGACATGCTGGAGGCAGGAAACATGTTCCCGATGTTGGAGTCCAGAACCAGGCGCCACAGTTTAAGAATGAGTAAGCCATTTAGAACGGAGACGATGAAACGCTTTTTCTCACAGAGAGTGGTGAGTCTGTGGAATTCTCTGCCTCGGAGGGCGGTAGAGGCAGGTTCTCTGGATGCTTTCAAGAGAGCTAGATAGGGCTCTTAAAAATAGCGGTCAGGGGATATAGGGAGAAGGCAGGAACGGGGTACTGATTGGGGATGATCAACCATGATCACATTGAATGGAGATGCTGGCTTGAAGGGCCGAATGGCCTACTCCTGCACCTATTGTCTATTGTCTATTCTTGATTTCTTTAGTAATTCAAAATATATCAAATTCTGTCTCAAATATACACAAAAGCTGAGCTCCACACTTCTCGCAGATAAAGAATTCCATAAATGAAGAAATTTCTTCTTGTCCCAATGCTGAAAGATTATCCACTCTTTGAAATTTTTGGTTCTAGACACCCCATCCAAGGGAAACCTCAGCTCTGCATTGACCCCGTCAAGACCCACACGTATTTTGCTTCTTTCAATGAGACCATCTCTCATTCCTCTAATGTGCCTTTTGCTTAATCTCCCCTTGAAATGCAAATCCCAGGAACAAACTTAACTGCCTGTCTCCATATTGCCCAGAATGTTGTTATTTGTGTTACATTTACAGATCTCTGAGGTAGAGATTCTAAAGTTTCACAACACACTGAGAGGAAATTCCTCCTGAAAGACGACTTAAGTGACTCTCCTCATAGCCTAAGATTCTGCACCCTAGTGTGTCTCCCTTACTAAAGGAAATAATCTGATGGCCTCATTATTGTAATGTACCTTCAATTTTATCCTCTGGTGAAACCACTTCTTGTTCTTATGAACTCTTGAGGGCAGAGTCCATTTTACTCCCCTTTTCCTTACTGAGCAACTCAAGTGATACACCTACTGTCAGTTTGCACAGATGCTCTGAGTACACTTATTTTAGAGTTGTCTTGATGTCTCTGCCTGTCATGTTGGTGGACGTCTGGAATTTGGGTCTTTTGTTTATGTTTAGATCAAGGCTGTAATGAGGCATGAAGCTGAGAATTCCTGGTGGAATGCCAGCAAATCTTTGAGGAACATTGGTGATTAAATGACATTTGACACCAGAGTCATCAGCACCTGTTATTTCTCCCAAGTTGAAGACGGATACATAAGGATTTATGTTGCAGGACCCAACTCGGCAAGTTTTCATTGTTGGTGAGATGGCAGTTTTGAAATGACCGAACATGTATGCAAAGTTAGTTCTTAAACCTGAACAAATGGCAGTTGCTTCAAATGAAAGCTGTTTGGCTGTTCATGATGATGTGTTTTTCTGGTTAATCATGTCATGGTTGGGGTGGGGGATTACAACCTTCACATGGTCTGTCCTGTTTCGATGAATGCAATCAACCTGGCGTGCACAATCAAATAAGATCAAATAGAACAAGTTGTCCTACAACTTTAGGCTGTGCTTGCCATGCGCAAGAAGATGTCATGGTTTTCTGTTGTGATGGGCTTTGCTGATGCATGTATTGCATCATAGTGATGAGGTTCCTTCTGCTTCATCTTGCCCCTTCTTCTGCTGACTCATTCTGAATCAATCTTTTGTTGCACCCATAATTGATCTGTCATTTCAAAAGGATTTGTGATGTCTGGGTTTTGTTGTTTTCTGGTCTTGTTGCTCAGATACTTGGAACAAATGATTGGGGGTGGAGAGTTGATTGCAAAATAGCTGAAGCTTCCATCTCTTTTTCCCGCCCACTAGCAGTTACAAATGTTAATATTGGATTTAATGGTCAAAGGTACTGGTAACCATTACAGACATAAAACTACAAATTTCAAGTTAGGATTATATTGTAGGCAATTCATGGGATTCAGATGAAGTGGGAAAGGAAGATGGAAAATTTAAGATATTCCCCCTTGCCCTTGCTCAAAGCTGTGCCTAAGCTGTGGACTAATCGTGTATCAAGCATGAAGGGTCGCATGATCTATTTCCATTTTGATGATTTAATTTGTTCAGGTCAGAACAGTAAATAGAGCCTGCAGTCACCTGTTTATGCTTAGAAAAAAATCAGCCGAGAATCATTGAGAAGTAGAGTCTGGTCCGCTAGCCCACCACTTCTACGCTGTCTATCATGTTTGTTACAACTAATTCCACTTGCCTGCATTAATTCACATCTTATGCTAATTCAAGTACCTCTGCAGATGGTTCTTAAACATCGTTATTGTTCCTATCTCCACTGCCTCCACTGACAGCTTATTCCACATAACTACTTGGTGCAACAAATTTACTTCTCATCCCTTTTTACCCACCTTCCTTTCACCATATATCTCTGCCCTTTAATTTTACTCTCTTACCATGTCTCTGTTTTCTACAGTATCTGTGCCCCTCTTAATTTTGCAAAGCCTGGCCTGCAATGCTCCAGGAAAATAGACCCAGCCTATCCAATCTCTTTTGATAATTCAAGACCGCCAATCCAGGCAACATAGTTGTGAATCTTTTATGCACCCTGTCTAGCTTAATAATGTCTTTCCTGCATGTTAACCAGAACTGCATGCAAATGCTCCAAATGATGCCTGACAAGTTAATATTAAAAGTTAATATTTTGTATCTGTAACATGACATTCCAACTGCTCTAGTCATTGACTCTGCGGATGAAGGTAAGCATACAGTATGCCTTCTTTTCAACCTGTCTACTTGTGTCGCTATTTGAGGGACCTATGTTCTTACATTCACTGGGTATATCGTGCAGTGGTGTAACTTCCCCATGTGATTCTCTTTGCATTTGTCTGGTTTAAATTCCATCTCCCATTTCCTTGCTCACTTTCCCCATTGATCTATATCCTGTTGTGACCTGAGACAAACCACTTCCCTGTCCACTATACCATTTCTTGTTTGTATCCTGGCTGGAGTAGGAATTGCATTTCTGAATCGCCAGTCAGTGATGATAAATGTTGGATAGAATGCTGCTGTGCATTGTATTGCGTTTGAGATTGTTCTTTCAAGAACCAGAGAGAGAGAGGACGGATAGAACAATGAGAAACAATGACTGTTAAGGTAAAGGGGAAAAAAAGATGTACAACAGCTTCTGCAAATCTCTGAAACAATATTTGTTATGGTTATAATCCATCACGTCTCAGTTTGTTTCTGGGCACATAATTGCCTTTATATTTACAGGGCTGTACAATCTGTTTCTAGAATCTTTCTGTTATTGTCGCAGCAGTGAATAGTGTAACTGTGTTCATCTACTGATAAGATAATTGAAAATCCATTCAATAACAACAATCATCATATTACAAGCTAATGGGGAGAGATGAGCTATACATTTTGAACAGAATAAAATATCCATAAAAAGATAACATTTTACAGATTTTAGAAATGTCCTTCCAATGTGCTTGAATTAGATGAGAACATGACAGCAGGTTGAGCAGTCATGATTCTTAATCAATAATTTGTGAAACAGGTTCATCAAATAACGTCAAGTTCATCAAATAATGTCAGCTTCATCTCTGCTGAAGTTGACAAAAATGAATTCAATCAATTTTTAATTTAATAAAGATCTGGATTGGTTAGATGGAAACATTATTCTAACTATGTTGATTATGTGGCATGATGTATTTTGTTAAATTCTGCTGCTGGAAAGGAATTAAAGGCTTAAGATGTTTTCTTTCTGAATGCAGGAAGTGAAATTGGGAAATCACTGAGATGTTTGCTTAGTGGATCAGACAATGACTGATGATTGATCCAACATAATGATTGGAATGGTCTGTTGAACTCAGTACATTTTACTACCTCTTCTGTCAGCTCGATCCATATACTCACCGCCCTAGGTGTGGGGAATAAAACGTGCTCCTTTTTATATCTTTTCCTTCTCACCTTAAATCTATGTCCTCAACATATGTTTCAAACAAGTTCCTTCTCATTTTTCTAAAACTATGTAGATAAAAGATGAATCTTGCACCATGGGACAACATGTTCCTTCCAGACATTCATGTAGTAAACTTTCTTTGAACTGTTGATGTATTACTATCCCACTTTGCATAAGGAGACCAATACTGCACACGGTGTTCTGTTCTCACTGTGTGCAGTATTGGTCTCCTTAAGCAAGGAGGGATAGTAATACATCAGCAGTTCAAAGAAAGTTCCCTGTGGAACTGAAACAGAACCTCCTTACTTTGGCATTTAATTTCCCCAAGCAGTTAAAAATATATCATTTTACAAGTCGACATTATTATATGTGGTACCTGCACATCAACGTTTTGCAAATGTTGGGCACCAGATCTTTCTGTTTATGGCTTTTTGGTCCCTGGGTGATGGTGAGGGAGGAGGTGTGGTGACAGGTGAGGCATTTCCTACAAATACAGGGTAGGGTCAGGGGATGGGGAGGGATGAGTGACGTGGAATCTGGGATTTTGGTTGAAATGTACGAGTCTGTGCATTGTGTCAAATAGATTTATTACTCTTAGTTTCGGGTTATTTATTACCCTTCACTCGTCCCTCCCCATCCCCTGACCCCGACCCTGTATTTTGGGAGGGGCCTTGGCTTAAGGGTGACATTGGAGTCAAACAGGCTGGGTGTGTCCTTCCTCTGTTTTAATCTGGTTCTATTTTTAAAATACTGTGATTTATCATGCCACTTAATATTTAACTGCCATGTTGGACAGCAATGAGAACATTATAAAGACAATTGCACTCATTTGTACATTTTAGACCTATTTATACATACCTGTTATTCCAGATTGTTTAATTAACTAATAATATGCAAGGGACATTAGTCTAAACTTGTGGATTGTTGATCCTATCAGCATTCCCCCCTTTCCCCCCAGAACATTATTGAATTACCTTTGTACAAATGGTAAATTTGTTCTGGACAACACTACTTTTAGCTGTGTGACTTTGTGTCTAACGCAGGAAAGTGGAGGACTTAATCATGTAATAGCAATTCAGTTGCCTTGTTTTTAAAAAAAAAGTAATAGCTTCTTCATTCTTCTGTCTTCATTGCATTATCTGAAGCTCTATTAAAGAGAGCAATAATAATCAAATTTGGAAGCTCTGTAGTAATTGAGGCATTGGCTGAATCATTAAGTCTGGGAAACAAATCTCAGGATGAACATATTGTAAATTTTCAATTTTCGCATGTATTGTTGTAAGTTGTTTAGTTGCAAAGGGCAATCTGCAATACAATCTGGCCAATTCTTTTTAGTTTCTGTGATGTTAAATGTTGCTGTTATCAAAAACTAATTATGGTTCTGCATCAATTCTCTAACTTCTAAAGCACTGTCCGTCAGTTTGTCAGTCCATAAACAATGGATTCAGTTGTGCCTTGCTTCTGCTGTGTAGCAAGTGGTTAAGTGAGGACTTTGTGGTTTGAGTAAGATCTATTTGTTCAAACACTTTGTTTAACAATACTATGTTGCAAAAAAAAGGATTGGGTGAGATTCAGTCCCAGGCGAGTAATAAGATTAATTTATTGCGAGAAATGAGTTACGGTCTTGCTCAATGATGAGTTGTGTTTGAGAGAAGAAATCTTAACATGGTTAAAACAGTTAAATTCCAAGTTCATGGATTACTTAGTGTTCAAATTTATCCATTGTCATGCTAGTGGGAAAATGTAAATCCAATGCATTGTACTCCAAATCTGACTAATTGTGAAAATGGAACAGTGACATTTTAATGTGAAAAGGGCTCTCTGTTCCAGCCATTTCGGTAGTCAATTCTCAATTTTGCTTTCGCATATGATGAAGTTGTCTTGGCCTGGCTTTAAAGATTGACAAGTGATGGTGTTTTGCTATGATTTCATGTTATTTTTGTGGTTGTGTATTTAGGTATTAAGTTCATTGTTATCGGAGCAGAAATAGGCATATCGGTCCATCGAGTCTACTACGCTATTCAATCATGGCCGATCTATCTCTCCCTCTCAAACCCATTCTCCTGCCTTCTCCCCATATCCCCTGACACCCGTACTATTGGAAAAATCCATCAATTTCTACCTAAAGTCCAAGATGTTGGCAGAATAAGATCCAGCCTCTGAATGCATGCTCCCTTCCCACCAATCTGCCCGATGTGGTCCCTGCAAAACCAACCATCTCCCCCCCCCCCCCCCCCCCCCCCCCAGAAGCTATATATGATATCCCCACTTGCTGTGATAACGTTCAGCACATGTCAAGGATCAGATCAGAGATGACCTATCTTAGTATTAATTCAGGTGTCATGTTTAACAGTACCACTGAGGGAATAAATGATTTTATTTAAAGAAAATAATTTTTAATTTGTACAAATTAACCAGGTGAAAAAAGAGTTGGTTTTGTACATCAGTGATTCTAAACTGCGGGTTATCAATCAATTTGTTGTCGAGCTGGTTTGATGAGTCTTAAATCGTGCCGTTTATAATGGTCAACTAATATGATATATTTCAGTGTCATGATTTATTTCTGCCTCTGTCCAAGTATAAATGGAAAATTTAGAGTGGAGATTTAAGCCACATCTTAAAGTTTTGAGGGATCTGAGGAGGATTTTTTCAGAGACACCTCGAATGGCCGAGGGTGGTGGAAGTAACTTAGTCTGCATTCAACTTGTCTTGATGAGCACTTGAATTGACAAGACATTGGAGACCATGAGAAAAGTTGTATTAAATTGACTGGTATGGATGGTTATTTGATGACTGGTGGAGACATGGTGGGGTTTATTGTTTGTGCCGTACAACTGACTCTGAGTTCAGTTATCTACTCATGGTTGAACTCTGAGATAGCAACCATATGCAGGAATGGAATTGCAAATCTTAGAGAATTGTTTTGATCTCACTTTTCAGCTGCTGGGATACATAAAAATGATGTTATGTGAAAAATGTAAGCTTAATGATCTTCTTTTCGTGTCCATCTTGTTACAAATGTTGGCCTCGCTGTCATCGTCCATCCGGAAAAGGACGCAAGCCTCCGGCGATAATCAGTGGGAGCCATCACTTGTCGCAATAGATGATGGTGGCAGCAGAATTAGCTCAGGATACTTCCAGTTTCCAGCCCCGCGACGTGGACGCTTTTGCTATGGGGCCAGCTTAGTGATAATCAGTCAGGATTTCAGCCATACATGGCTTGAAGCAATTGCTGCCATGCAAGAGAGCAGGGTAATGAAAAATATTCGAACTTGTTTCTGATCATGACTGGTTGACCGATGGCAAAGAATATGTTTGGGCTTGGTTAAGCTACTGCTTGTAGTAGGTATGTTACAAAACCTACCTGAATCGTGGCTGAGCATCTGCCCTACCCCGTGTGCGCAATTTTGGCACTGTTTAGAGGGGGCGGGTTTAAAACGCGATTTTTACTAGGCTGTTGCAATCGAAAATGTTCAGCCTAGTAAATCATTAACGGAAAATCGCTGAAAGACCCCGTCGCAAAAGGTATTATTAGTTTTTATGGCCTTGTATAATAGTTATAGTAGTTTAAAAATCACTCTCTCAACCCGCAACCTCTCGCAGCCCCAGGGTTTTATAAAGCAAACAATTAAAGGTATGTACCTTATTTTTACATTAAATGGGGCTTGTTATATAACCCTGTATATAAAGTTTTCTATAGCGAGTAGTTCATTTTGGGCTCTTTATATCCCGCAGTATTTTTCTGGGCACTTGAAGGCACAAATCCAGCGCAATGTGAACGTTCTAAACCAGCGCGTTCACAGGAACCCACTAGAAAGCTGATTTAAATTGACTTTAATTTACAGCAATTGAACACTAAATTCCTTCCATTTGGCCTATAAATTGATGTAAATGAGATTTAAGAATCATGTTTTATTGTGAATTATTTGTGAATATTATTTGGACACTTGGGCTATTTAAAAATGTTAATCATTTATTAAGAAATGGATAGATGTTTAGATCTAGTAATTGAAGTTTGAAATTAGCTACAATTGGGTAACTAACTAATTATATGCTTTAATTTCAGGTCATCCAAGTAAGATTATTTTATATTTGTTTCAGAATGCTTCAATCTATGATAACTGAAAATTTCATTCAGTTCTCTTAATTTTTAAGAAGGTTATGGGCTTTTGACTGTCCACGATCACAGCTTTTTTGTTATGTCCATAGAAAATCAATAGGGAACAAGATGCTAATTTCCGAGTATGAAAATGGCCATAACTTTTTTATTACTTGAGATATGAAAGTGAATTAGGTGTCAAATTAAACTTATTGTTATGCTTTATCTGATGGGATAAATTGCAGGCTTGATTTTTTAAATCTCAAAATTGTGTAACATTGCTACTTGTAGTTGAATAATGTGCCACAGATAAAAAATATATGATATTCAATATTCGTTGTTATGGTTTATATTAAAAATGTGAGGAGCTTAAACCTAATACTGGATGTTGCGAGGCAAATTTGGGTGAAAAAAGTATAAGATCACCAAGGAATTATGCTTTGAATGGCTAGTGGAGAAACTGCCTCAGTGGAAGCGACCGGGTTAAATTCGTACCTTGAACGCTCCCTTCATGGAGCTTGTATTTAATTTCCCCGTGGTATGGGTTTCCTCTCCAGTTTCTCCCCATGTCCCAAAAATGTGTGGGCGGTAGGTTAATTGGCCACCATAAAATACCAATAGACGGTAATGAGAGGCGGCATCTGTGGGTGTTGATGGGAACATGGGGAGAATAAGGTGGAATTAATATAAATGTAGTCTAAATCTTCACTTGGTCACTGTGGACTTGGTGATCCAGAGGTGTTATATGTATTGTATGATGCAATAATGTCCTAAATGAAAGGAGTATGTGTTGATAATCTTCCTGGACATGTTACAATTTTAACATTTAGGTTTGTGTAGCTTTTATTCTTCCCTTGTGCTTCTTGTCTGTTAGCATTCAAAAGAATTGGTACTTTATTCCTTTGCATTTCTGCTGGAAAAGGTCTGTACTCCCATTCTGCACCAATTTGAAAGTTCTGTTACGGAAAATTGCCGATTTTTATAATGTGTCAGATACAGGCCTATTGATGACAGCATTGGAATTACAGGAAAAAAACATGAATAGACTGAAGCACAATTGTTTGTTTTTTGACATGTATTTGATATTTTTCATTGAACAAAATGCTAATAGACTGCTTACTTGATTATTGAAGGAGGATATGTGAGATCATGAACAAGAAAGCATACCTCTAAGAAAGGGATCTAACGGTGACATTTTCTTTTCTTTACTTTTGTCTTTAAGAAAATCCAGCAACTATCTGAAGGAGGTGGTTCAGGTGGTATGTTTGGACATGGTTTGAAGCAGCTTTTCCATCATCGAAAGCGGTCTCGGGAGCGTGATCAGAGTATGCAGGATTCATCTCAACTCCATCATCCTTATGGCCACTCCGATCATGACTCTGCAGATGAAAAGGAACGATCTCCTGAAATGCATCGCGTATCCTATGCTGTGTCCCTCCATGATCTTCCTGCTCGTCCCACAGCCTTCAACAGAGTGTTACAACAGATTCGGGCTCGACCATCCATCAAGAGAGGAGCTAGTCTCCACAGCAGCAGCAGGAGAACAAAAAGTGGATCCAGTGAAGCCCAGAAAGGAAGCCCTCATCTTGTGCGTAAAGCACCTCAGGACAGTTCACTGACTGCAATCTTACAACAGCATCAGTACAGACCCAGATCATCATCCACTACGGACACCTCAATTACTGCCGGAGAAATTAGCGTTACACATCCAGCGAGTGAAGAGTCAGAAAGAAACACCGACAAGGTAAAGACCTTCCTTGGAT
The DNA here is from genome assembly GCF_028641065.1 of Leucoraja erinaceus. NCBI lineage: Eukaryota > Metazoa > Chordata > Chondrichthyes > Rajiformes > Rajidae > Leucoraja > Leucoraja erinaceus. The sequence goes on along the minus strand of NC_073400.1, from coordinate 27,178,909 downwards.
TTCAATGTTACAAAGTGCATCTTTAGGCTTTGGGGAGTGGAACAAATTGATAGTGTTGCCCTGCTTATTGTTAAGATTCTATGTTGTCAATGTTCACCTTCGTCTTAAATCCCTACAATCAACAGAGTTTGGATCATGGAGTAAAGAATAACTGGAATAAAATTAACTAATAGGTAAATGTTACAAGAGTTCCCAAGGAAGTAAATTTTAATCATTTGTGTTATGCATAATTAAAATAAATTTGTACTTTGCAGTAAAGATTTAAGTTCAGACAGCTTTAGCAGAAAACAAATCAAAGTTAATATTTTATGTTGATTATTTTTAGCTATTATGTTTGCTATACTGTGTTTCCCCTTAGCTTTATAGTATAAATTATTTAATTTTATTTCTGAGTTTGAAATGCTTGGGTCTCTCCAGTTCCTCGGGTTTTAGACCTTTGATACTCGCTTTTCATTTTCTGTCTGTTCGATAACAGCCTGCAGTGGTGGAATAACTGCAGTGGACAAAGTAGTTCAATTGTCAATGTGTCAGATTACAAGTGATGTGACCCGAGCAAAACATTGTTTGTCAAACTTTTAAAACTGCTGACAATTTATCAAGTTTAATTTCATTTTATCTAAATGTAAACAAAGAACCGCTTGCATAATTTTTGCGTAGTCGAATTAAACTGTAGGTCCCGAGATGTTTCTGATGAGCATTGCCACACCAACTCTGTCATTGAGATATCAGAACGAGTGAAAGGTAGTTCTGCTTTAAGACGATTGCATTTCAAAGAAACCATGTGTTACATAAAATCACATAACTAAAGTAATTCATTCTGTCTATGACGGATGAAAGGGATGAAGGCCCGTGTGGTTCGGACTTGCAACGGGCAAGTTATTTTTCCAGCATGATTTTGAATAATAATTGGACCTTGCAACTTATTCTCTCTTGCACGTACCCATCACCTTCTCTTTGAAACTTTCTGGCATTTATTGACGGGTAATTTATACCCATCTTTTATCCTACCAGCATGTTTTGGGATGTGTGAGGAACCCCATGTAATTTTAGACAGAATCTACATACTCCACTCAGTCAAAATGGAACCTTTTAATTCTTGTATTTCAAAAAATCACTAAACACATTTACGGTGTTATAAAGAACTTGCATTGCTGATTGGTATATTTGCATAAAGCATAACATTTGAAATACATACTGCAAATATTATTTGATAACTGGCCATGTCTTATGGCTCGAAATAACATGGATATCAAATTGGACCACATAAATTAATAAGAAACGAGCACGATCAGTTGCCCCTAGTTTAAGAACAATTTTTCACCTGTGTAGGATTAATTTTCTTTTGTCTGTTCATTCGTAATCATAGTAATTGTGAGATGATAAACGTTGCATTACTTCTAACAATTTTAAAACTTGAAAACGTGAAATTATGAACAAATTGGAACTGGCTTTGCTGGATGTGTTATGTGACAAATAAGAATGATTCTTCAGTCCAGTATGATTTTTGCAGAATTTATTGCCATGGGGTTCATATTGCTATATCCTCAGCTTAAATGAAAAAAAAACGGCTTCTTCCAGGTAAACCTGGTTAGGGTGGGGCAGCATCAAAATAGTCGTTGTGTGACAAAGTTGGCAAGCTGCAGGGTGATTGTTGTAGTGTGTTAACCATAATTTTAACAAACCATTATAAGAGAAACCTGAATGAGGAGCCTGGGAAATGGAATTATTATTTGCCTTGGTGATGAAAAAGGAATTTGTTGCTTCTGACATCTTGCTATTTAAAATGAACATATTTCTCATACAATATTATTAATTTCAAGGTATGAGCTTAATGCTTTCTTACCTGGGTGTGAACACTACAAGAAAAGGAGGATAAATTAAAAATGAAGTTTACTTCTCCGTTTATGTCTACTTTTAGCTTTTACCACTAGAGAAAATGAGATGCCATTCTTATCACTCCTGCATCTTAACGTGGATCATTTTTTATGTGCGTACAAGAGGTTTGTTATATCCACATACATTTGCTGCACTTTGACAGCATCAGCAGGGGCATGGTATTTCAAAGTGTTTAGCATGATGAATGATGCTAATAAATAGGAGAAAATCAGGAATGTGGGGTGGATTGGGTCTGCAAACAGCTTGAATTTGCCTCGATGTTACTGTATTAAGGGTAGGATGCATGTTTTAATGTTACATGGCACTGCTTTGTCATTTTCAAATGCTTGCACCATCAGTAAAATATTTGTAATAGGTCATATCCCGAATAGTATATTTTTGAGGATAATTTGACAAAGTCATAGATGATATAGTCAAACATGGTGAAATCAAGCTTCTATCTGTTCTATAAATTGCACATTCTGTTTTTTTTAAGTTCCATTGACAACATTGTCCATTTAAAAACCAATCCTTTGTTAATGTTATGGGATATTAATTGTTATAATATAGTCGTGTAGAATTGATGATGCAATTAATGTTTCAATATCATCTGTGTTTCTCAAAACTGTCTTTCATGTGGAAAAAATCAAATAGCCAGCTGTTGATCTGCTGAAGGTTTGAATGTTCGAAACTAGAGTAATGGTTTTCTGCAGACACAATGAACAAGGGCAGCAGGATGATTGGATTGCTGTCCACTATGCTTGAAAAGGCAACTAAACTGTAGGATCTCCACCATGTCTAGACGTAAGCAGTAGCAAAGTGTCGTTAAATTGCAGCTTTATCTAATGATACTATGAAATATAGAATTATTTACACAAGGTTAAATAACTATTCTGCAGTGATGTATAATCTCCTAGCAATTTTCCAGAGTGAAAAACAAAAATCCTTGCATTTTGAAAGAAATATGTCGCAAGCGCATATTTTCTCCAGGAAACTTTGTAATCGTATTTTAATACATTTCTTGTAAACATTGAACATGAATTGCAAATTGCCGCAACAATAGTATTTTTTATATTTAAATTTGGGGTTTATCTTAATCCACCACAGATGACTTTTCGCACCTGGGTTTCCTAATAAAGGGAATGCTTGGAATTATTCATTTTGCTCCAATTCTGATATCATCTCCCATTATTGAGAGAAGTTAAATGGCACCTGTCACTGAGAAAAGCGATAAAAGCAAGAAAACTGGTTATACAAATTGGAGCCATCTAACTTGGAATCAAGCGAATTCTGCTAAAAGTTCTTTGATAAAAATGTTTAATCTGTTTCTGTTGCTACAAAAAGAAGGGTCTCGACCCAGGAAGTCACCCATTCCTCTCTCCAGGGAAGGTTACACAAAAAAGCTGGAGAAACTCAGCGGGTGCAGCAGCATCTATGGAGCGAAGGAAATAGGCAACGTTTCGGGCCGAAACCCTTCTTGGTTTCGGCCCGAAACGTTGCCTATTTCCTTTGCTCCATAGATGCTGCTGCACCCGCTGATTTTCTCCAGCTTTTTTGTGTAACCTTCGATTCTCCAGCATCTGCAGTTCCCTCTTAAACACCTCTCTCCAGGGATGCTGCCTGTCCCGCTGAGTTACTCCAGCATTTTTTGTCTATCTTCTACTGCTACAAATGCTACTTGGTCTCCTTTAAAGCCCCTGTCCCACTTAGGAGACCTAAACAGCAACCGCTGGTGACCTTGCTCGCCACCCAAGGTTTCCATGAGGTCACCGGAGGTTTTGGTCACTCTCCCTAATGGTCGAAAGTGGTTTCCGCGTGGTCGAGGCTTCATCTAGGTTGCTGCTATTTTTTCATCATGATTAAAACCGGCTTCGACTAAAAATGGGTTTTTAAAATACAGTTTGCCGTTTTAAAAATTGATAATTTTTTTGTCGCAGGTCTAGTCGAAGCCGGTTTTCTTCATAGTCGAGGAAGGTTTTCAACTTATGCGTGGGAGGTGGTAGGAGGTTGCAGGTCACCTCGACTTTGATTTTATTTTTGGGTGGCGGGCAAGGTCACCAGAGGTTGCTGTTTAGGTCTCCTAAGTGGGACAAGGGTTTAAGTATTTTCAGCTTTTTCTGTTTTCGCCTCTGCTATATTTTGCTTGTTGAAAAAACTTGATTGCTGTTCCAGTTCATGTGAGCTCAGTATGCATTGGGTTGTCCTCTTCTTTTGAAGGGATTAGTAGTGGCTATTTTTAGGACAAATAATAGGCTGGGTCCAAAATAGAAATTGTTGCACCAGTAAGGTCATGCATTCGACCTGAGCTTCCTGCTTCTGACTACGATCTATAAACTTGATGTGAAGTGTAGAGAATCTTTTTAAATCTTAAAACATATATCAGCAAGTTGAGACATTTTAATGCAGATGATTACATTTCTCTCTGTCTGTGCTTTAAATGGTCATCATAAGTTCCTAAGTTCATAAGCCATAGGAGCAGAGTTAGGTTATTCGTTCCATCAAGTCTACTCCGCCATTCAATCATGGCTAATCTATCTTTCCCTCTCAACCCTATTCTCCTGCCTTCTCCCCATAACCCCCAACAACCCATACTAATGTAGAATCTATCCCTGCCTTAAAAATATCTGTGGCAATAAATTCTACAGATTCACCACCCACTGCCTCAAGAAATTCTTCGTTATTTCCTTTCTCAAGGTACGTCCATTCTTCTGGTCATTCTAGCAACGAAGTAATTCATTTGCATAGTCAATCTTGCTTTACCAGTGTCCATTGAGGAGTGAATGAGACCCAGTTTGGTTAGGATTGATAGACATTTTATGTTAATTGTGGTCTATGCTAAAACATCACAATGATTATGTGCCTTTTCCAGAAAAATGTACTGAAGTATAACTGAAGGAACCAAGCAGTGTGGTCAGATCTTTCCTTGGTGCTCCAGAGATAAATGATAGAATGTTAGTAATAACAGCTGCAGATTGGAGACCATTTTGACTGGCATCTCTTCAATTGTGGGAAATTAAACCATTGAAGAGGAAACTGGATTTAAATTTAATGATGCAAATCAACTTGGGAAATAAAATAGATAATTGAAGAGGATGTTGGCTGAATAGGGTTTGTAATGGCAGATCTATGAAGCTAATTTATAATGTCAGCTTTGAGGTTATTAAAATACTAAGGTTCTGACATGACTGAAGTAATAAGAATCATTTTTGTGGGACATGGACTGAGGTGATTGGGATGAGTGATGTGGAGGTGCAACTGGATGGTCTTCAAGGTGTGTACGAGGGTAAACGATATGAAAAAAAAACACACACAAAGTGCTGAAGTAACTCAGCGGGTCCAACATTTTGTATCTAGCTTCAATGATAGGTGGATACTGGCAGTGGGTTTTGATTGGCAGATGGGTGGACAAAGGCAAGGGATGGAAAGGAGGCCAAAGCTTGGGTCGAAGTAACCATGCAGGTACAGCAGGCAGTGAAGAAAGCAAATGGCATGTTGGCCTTCATAACAAGAGAAGTTGAGTATAGGAGCAAAGATGTCCTTCTGTAGGTGTACAGCGCCCCAGTGAGACCACACCTGGAGTATACTGTCCAGTTTTGGTCCCCTAAGTTGAGGAAGGATATTCTTACTATTGGCGGAGTGCAGCGTAGGTTTACAAGGTTAATTCCCAGCATGGCGGGACTGTCATATGCTGAGAGAATGGAGCGGCAAGGCTTGTGTACTCTGGAATTTAGAAGGATGAGAGGATATCTTAATGAAACATAAGATTATTAAGGGTTTGGACACGCTAGAGGCAGGAAACGTGTTCCCGATATTGGGGGAGTCCAGAACCAGGAGCCACAGTTTAAGAATAAGGGGTAAGCCATTTAGAACGGAGATGAGGAAACATTTTTTCACACAAAGTTGTGAGTGTGGAATTCTCTGCCTCAGAGGGCGGTGGAGGCAGGTTCTCTGGATACTTTCAAGAGAGAGCTAGATAGGGCTCTTAAAGATAGCAGTCGGGGGATTTGGGGAGAAGGCAGGAACGGGGTACTGATTGGGGATGATCAGCCATGATCACATCAAAGGGCTGAATGGCCTACTGCACCTATTGTCTATTGTCTTTGATTTCTGTTGCTGCTGCGTCACAATTTCTACTTCCCACATCGATTCTTTTCAGGGTCTTTGCTCATCTCTATTTTGCCAATCAACGGCAGGAAGATTTAGATTTCATGCAGCTGTCTCCTCAACTGCATGAAATTACATCTTTGCAAAATCTTGTGATCATCAGTTCAAATTATATCATTTAGTAACAGTACTATGAAATTCCTTTGGACATTGTGAATCCTTTTTGTTCAACAGAAATAAGCTTGGAGAGTTGGTCTGTCTCATGATACATTGACACACTTCTTATAATGGGGGATTGTCTTAAACAAGGGAACATAATTGCAAGATAAGAGGGTGGACATTTAAAGCTAAGGTGCATTAAAATGTCTTGCAGTGTGCAATGAATTTCAATATGGAAGCTACCCATGGGATGACCAGATTAGAGTGAATGCGGTCTTTTTTCCCCAAGATGGGGAAATCAAGACCCAGAGGGCTTAGTTTGAAGGTGAGAGGGGAAAGATTTAATAGGAACCTGAGGCGCAACATTTTCACCGTGGTGATGGGTGTATATGCAATGAGCTTCCAGATGAAGTTGAGCCAAGTACAATAGCATTTAACAGACGTGTACATCGGTAGAAAATGTTTAGAAGGATATGGACCAGGTGCAGCTTGGATTTGGCACCTTGGTCAGCATGGGAGATTTGGACCAGGGAGCATGTTAACATATATCCTATCGTGAGACTGACTGTAACTGCCCAAGCTTATTTCTGTTGCACAAATAGGCTTGTGGTTTGTTATTTCCAAGATCACTTGGATTCAAAAATCACCTTTAATGTCCAAAAGAAATTTCATAGTACTGTTACTAAATGATACAAGTTGAACAGATGATCACATTAATTTTGACACTGACTCTACACCTCCATCATGGGACAGCAGTGGAGTGAATCAACAGCTTCAAGATCCTTGGCGTGCACATCTCTGAAGAGCTGTCCTGAACCCAACTCAGTCATGCAATCGCAAAGAAAGCTTATCAACGCATCTCCTTCCTTGGATGTCTGAGGAGAATACTCCGTCAAATTTGTGCATGTGTATAGTGGTGTGCCTACTGGTTGGTTGCAGCATGGCCTGGTTCAGTAACCCCAACACCCAAAAACAAAGGAGGCTGCAGAAAGTGTCAGACCTTGCCCGGTCCTTGGCTGCTATTGACACCCCACTATCAAAGAGATCTACGGGAGATGTTGCCTTTCAAAAGCAGTTAATATCATCAAAGGCCCACACCACCCTGTCCACACTCTCTTTCATCTCTCTACTCCCATCAGGGGAATGGTACAGAAGTGTGGGAACCATTACCCCCACGCTCAAGAACTGCTTCTTTCCATCAACCATCAGGCTCTCGACCACACGGCACAACTTTACCCACAACCTAACCAAACTACCATAGACGTTGTATAGCTTGCACTGTGTACTTTGGCTTGCACTGTTATAGTCTAGTTACCTCGTATTACTGATTGTTTATTGTGTTAGTGTATATATTTATGTTGTAGCGTGAATGTGCCTGTAAAGCTGCAGCAAGTACGTAATGTGTTTCTTTCCTAGTGTACATGACAATTAAACATTATTCACACCTGATGGTGGGCAAGTTTTGGATTTTTGTAAAGCTAAATGAGTATTCAAATTGCACCTCATCCCGCATTAATCAGAATAAAAATGGATAAAACTATATAAAGTTCAACGGTCAGATATATCTATAAATTTTGTCATGCCTAACTTTTCTTTACAGGAATGTTTTAATCTTTATTTAAGTTATTAAAATGAAGCCAATTATTCAGTACGATTAATGTAGTTGGGAATTCACCGTGATAACTGCTGCTAAGAATATTTACAACCTGACTGGAGGAGTCTAAAGGGAAATATACAGTATAGCTGATATTTAAACAAATGCCCAATGATATTCATGGCATATGGTGTTTAATTGACCAATTCCCAAAACTGGAGATAAATTATTTTAATAAAGGATGCTACTATCTCATTTGTTTAAAAATTATGTAAGCTTAGATAAATTGTCAGTTTTGTTATTATCAACAAGTAAAATTCTGAAACGAAAAATGAATGCTTTTTTTTAAAGATGGGTTCAAGTCGATGCCTGCAAACGTATTACATTGATAACCTGAATTGTGGGACATCTCTATGTAACAAAGCAAACACAGTTGTCTTAATAATGAATGAATGTTCAGACTAGTTTCAAATTCAAATAAAAGCTGTGTTTAACTTGCAGATTGGTCGACATGCCCAATTTTCGGAGTCTGTCCTCAACTTTGCATGGGTAGACTAAACTATTTGTGGAAGGAAAAACATCTATTTAAGATATAAATGTAGGCTTTAATTTGTAATCTTGTATAGCTAATTATCTGAACAGTTTATGTAAAGTACTGGGATTATTTTGTTTGTATCCTGACTAACTAAAAATATTCACTGAAATTAAAGGGTGTTTTTATATTTCCTTGTATGTAATAGGGTATACAGCTATTTTTGATCTACTGAAGATTCAGATATGTTGCTGATAATTTGCAATTTATCCTATTGCTAAATATAATGTTCAGTTCAGAAATAAATGTGGGTGGGGTTCTAATTGTCGTGCTAATGTCTTCTGTAACTTGTGTTAAAAATCTTACTGCGGCTTTTTATTTGTTTTCGAGTAAATTCTGCAGTTGTCATAATCTTGGCAAAGATGTTTGAAACATTTTATTAGAATATTCCAGACCACCTATGCTCAGCCTGCTTGGTTGACTAGAATCTTCTAGTCACCTGCCATCTTGCTTCCACCCTGACTTTTCTGTCTGATGCCACTCGCACTAACAGTGAACGCCAATGTTTATTTGTGAAACACCACTTTATCCTCTTTATAGGCATATTGAATTCTACAGCTCGTTTAAAGTTGGTCTTCCTTTGTATGAGAACTGGACAATTTTTTGCCTTTGGCATTTTTTCTATCTTATCTGGCCTGCTGGGCATATCCCACAGCCTTAGTTCACAACATGATACATAAAACTCAATTTTGATATGAACTGCCCGTTAACTGCTGCATTGGCCTTCCTGGCATGACCTATAAGAGAAATCTTTCTTCCTTCCATCCATCCCTTACCTCTTTGCATAACTTCTTTTCTTTCCTACTTTTGATGAAGGATCTTCAATTTGAAACATGAGCTACTTTTTCCATAGGCATTGTCTCACCTGCAGAGAGTTTCCAACCTTTTTGGTTTATTTTGTTATTTAATCTTTTGTTTTTTCGTTGGTAATGACCATAACATGTGCAATCCGAGTTATCAGCATAATCAGTTTGAAAACACTGAAAAGTTTGAAAATTAATTAATATTTGCACCTTTAAAGAAAGGCAATTTGCTTTTCTATCAAGGACGTCATAAATACATGGATCCTGCTTGAGTTACCATCAGCTGTAAAATGGTATTGGCATTGGTACAGAGAAAAGCTTTTATTTATCAGCCATGATCACATTGAATGGCTCAAAGGGCCGAATAGCCTACTCCTGCACCTATTGTCTATTGACTGCTTTCAGATACTATACATAAATGCAATCAAACCATACACGTGCAACAAGTTCAAGTGAGTTTATTGTCATGTGTCCCTGTATAGGACAATGAAATTCTTGCTTTGCTTAAGCACACAGAAAATAGTAGGCATTTACTACAAAACAGATAAATGTGTCCATATTACCATGATATAAATACACATGAATAAATAAACTGGTAAAGTGCAAATAACAGAAAGAAGTTATAATAATCAGATAATCGAGCCAGAGTTTGGTGGCTGTGAGCCAGGTTTCCTGAACCTAGCCTGCAGTCTTCAGGCTCCTGTACCTTCTACCTGAAGTAGCAAGGAGATGAGTATTGGCCAGGATGAACCTGATTGATACTGCCAGCAGTCTTCAGACTCCTGTAAATTACTCTACCTGAAGGTAGCAGTGGAGATGAGTGTGTGGCCAGGATGGTGTGGGTCCTTGATGATGCTGCCAGCCTTTTTGAGGCAGTTCCATGACTGCGATAAATCCCCTCGATGGAAGAGAAGGTCAGAGCCGATGATGGACTGGGCAGTGTTTAGTACTTTTTGTAGTCTTTTCCTCTCCAGGGCGCTCAAATTGCCGAACCAAGCCACGATGCAACCGGTCAGTATGCTCTCGACTGTGCACCTGTAGAAGTTAGAGAGAGTCTTCCATGACAATCCGACTCTCCGTAATCTTCTCAGGAAGTAGAGGCGCTGATGAGCTTTTTTATAATTGCGTTAGTGTTCTCGGACCAGGAAAGATCATCAGAGATGTGCACGCCCAGGAATTTGAAGTTCTTGACCCTTTCAACCATCGCCCGTTGATATAAATGGGGCTGTGGGTCCCCCTCCTACTCCTTCCAAAGTCCACAATCAGTTCCTTGGTTTTGCTGGTGTTGAGGGCCAGGTTATTGCGCTGGCACAAGTAAAGCAAATATAAACATTTGAGAATCAGAATATAGGGTTCCAACTTTATACTGTTGCATTTCTCAACAAAAAATCAAATGTTTGTAATGAGATGGGTTGGAAGATTTGGGCTATACCCTAGCTTATAGGAGGACCATTCAGAAGTCTGATAACCATGGGGAAGAAGTTATTCCTGAGTCTGGTGTTGTGCTTTTAAGCATTTGTGTCTTCTGCAATAAGGGATTGGGGAGAAGAGGGAATGACTGTGGTGGAAAAGGTCCTTGATTATGTTCGCTGCTTTCCCAAGACAATGTGAAGTGTAGATGGCATCAATGGTGGGAGTCTGGCCTGCATGATTGGCTGGGCTACATCTATAATTCTCTGCAATCTCTTGCGGTCTTGGGCAGAGCTGTTGCCAAACCAAGCTGTGATGCAACGTGAGAGTATGCGTTCTAGGATGCATCTGTGGAGGTTTGTAAGAGTCACTGATGACATGCTGAATTTATGCAGTCTTTTCAGGAAGTTAAGGCATTGGTAAGAGTCTTTGGAGAAATGCCAACAGCTAGATATACTGATATACAATGGGGAAAGAGATTTAAAAGGGGATTGCTTATATCGGATGATAGATTCTCTTTTGAAACCAGCAAGCAAATAATTGTCATGTTCCGCGCCACCTTCCGAATGGCTTTATTGATGGAAATAGTGCTAAGTTTGTATTGTATAATCATTCAGGTGTGGTAATAAACAGTTGATTTGAGGGACAATACCCATTCTGATTTCTTGTTGAGATAGACATAGGGCATAGATATAGAAAAGAGGTGCAGGAGTAGGCCATTCGGCACTTCGAGCAAGCACCGCCATTCAATATCATGGCTAATCATCCAGAATCAGAATCCTGTTCCTGCTTTCTCCCCATATCCCTTGATTCCGTTAGCCCCAAGAGCAAAATCTAACTCTCTTGAATATATCAGATTGATTGCTGTCGAACGGCGCAACAGTGATAACCAAAGATCAAGTCAAGCTCATCGGTGAAACTGCACTATTTTGCAGCACAACTTTCCAATTGATCCCTTCAGAGTCCCACATAAATATAGCATCTTGTCAGAAACTGATTTTCATAGTTGTGGTGGTTGACGGTAAAAGGAGGAGGGGCAGCAGAATTAGGGTGTGATATAGGAGGAAGGAAAAAAAGCTTAAAGGAAGTTTGAGGTGTTAATCATGCTCAGCCATGTGAAAGGCTGATATACTTTTATAAATATTAGCTTAAAATTGTTACCTAAAATAAAGTTTTAGACCAGCAGCAGCAGAGCTTAAAATGAAGAATCTAATGTCAATTTAGCTGTTGAGAAGGAAGCGGGCTGTTTGCTGATCCTTGTTGATAAGATGAAAAGCCCAGATGCTGAAAATAAATGCTGCATCTTGCAAGCCGTTGTAAGTAGTGTAATGTGAAAACGCCTATGTTTGCCATGTTTTAGACTGCGTCATGTTTAAGTTAAATTTTGAAAGATATTTGAAAGTTAACAGACAATTTATGAAGAGTGATATTATGGTCCTGAAAGATCTGTTTGCTGAAATAATAAATATGTATTAAGACTTTATATGTTCAGGGTGTGTCAAGTAAATAAAGTTTCTTTAAACTGTGCAGAGACCATTAATTTAGATTGTCTGCAAATTAAAATAAGTAACATCAAATGCTGTTATTTCATTTCATAGTGGACTAAGGGATCTAATTTATTGAAAGTTTGTAGCCCATTTTGGTAACGTGTGTTTCAGAGTTTGAATGTTCTCCTTGTGTTTAGTTTAGAGATACAGCACAGAAACGGGCCGTTCGGCTCACCGAGTCTGCGCCGACCAGGGATCCCCGCACATTAACACTATCCAACACACACGAGAGATACTTTACAATTTACCAAGCCAATTAACCCCCAAACTTGTACGTCTTTGGAGTGTGAGAGGAAATTGGAGTTCACGGAGAAATCCCACGGGGAGAACATACAAACTCCTTACAGACAGCATCCATAGTCAGGATCGAACCCGGGTTTCTTGGACTGTAAGGCAGCAATTCTACCAGTGCACTGTCGTGTTGCCTTTCTGTAGTTTCAGATCTCTTCCTGATTAACAGAATATGCTTCTCACGTAAGAGGAGATGTCTTTTGTACAATTAGCTCAGTTATCTATTAATTTATAGCTCCAAAGATGGAATGAAAGAAGTTAGTAAGCTTTTGTAATTTGGACTGAGACTCTCCGTCTCTGCTGCTACTTGTCTTAACTTTCCATGGCCTCGGGTGAAACTTCCTCATCTTAGTCACAAACTCCCTTCGTTCCCATAATAAGCGAGTTTGGTATTACAACTGCGCATGCCCAGGTCATGGGGTCATTCGGGGTAAACATTCTCGCCAGCTGAGCTGTGTGTATACGGCCCTGCGTTTCATACATATTTTCCAGTTTTGCTTCTTAGAGGTAAGAAAATACTGCTTTCAAAACTATTAACTAGTGTATTAACTAGTGGTTCAAACTACATTTCAAACTACGATGATTTCGGTGATTTCATTGCTTTATGTTTTGGTGAGTGAGCGAGATCGTGACGATGAATAAATATAATTGACTTTGTTATTTGGTGCAGGTTTTTAAGTTGTTTCTCTGCAGTGGGGAAGAAATCAGCCTGTAAAGACTTCAAAAGTAATCCTAAAAGTAGTGGCACTTAAATATATGATAAGAGATTGCTGGCAATTCCATGCAGTGCTGTTGCCATCACCCCATGTAATCTGGCCTGACCAAGTTTATGCTTTTGCAGAATACCTTAATATTCTCTTCGTCAGTTTTTTTTCTGTTCAGTAGCACCCTTTAGATTTGTGGTATTGCATTAGGTGTAGTTGATTGCTTCCAGAGCTCAAGGGAAATTGACTACGGTGTATTTTTGGTCAATGCCTGAGAAATTGGGAAAACAAATGGTAAGCTGATATCACAATTAGCCCGAAGGTAAGTGAAGTTATTTTAAAGAAAAGCTTAGTTTATGCCTATCGTCCTCCGACATGTAATTATCGTGGAAACTGAGGCTCTTGTCACCTTTCCTTCGAGAGGTGAGGTTGAGCATACTGCATAACCGCTTTCTAAACTGGCCCTTACCCAATTCAATTATTTATCTTCTCAGCGAAGATTACTGCAGACATTGACTAGGAACACTTAAATGAAGCTGATGGACTGGTAGGAGGATATTCCACCTTTTGCTTTCTTTCTTGGTTTTGTTTTTCCCAAGGTTAAAATGATTGCTTTCAGCTGCTGTGGATTGCTGCCTCAGATTAAAGATATAAAAAGTATAAAAAGTTTCAAACACAAGTAATATTTTTTTTATCCCAGTAGCAAACACAGTAAGGATTAAATGAAAATAATAAACTCTTTAATTTTTTGAATATTTCATAATTGCAAATTAATAAATTGAACTGGGACTGTGTAAGTAGTGTGTGAACAGCAGAACAAGAAAGGAAGCTATTGAGCTGACATAATTCTAGATTAATTCCTTGGTAGAATAGTTAACAATTTATACACAATTTATAAAGCGCTGCGTTCGCTTTTTAAAATCCAGAATGACCTTTGACAAATCCCGTGGTAGACAAAAAATGCTGGAGAAACTCAGAGGGTAAGGCAGCATCGATGGAGAGGAGGAATAGGCGACGTTTTGGGTCGAGACCCTTCTTCAGACTGATGTCGGCAAGGGTGGACAAATCCCATGATTCCTTGTGTTTATCGAGATACCGAACTTGCTTATTCACTCATATCATCTTTGTTGGCGGCGTTGACTTTCCAGCCGCGGGCGGAGCTGACTTTAACATCGCGGAGCCCTGGGATCTCTCGCCGAGGTCGCCAGCATTCAATTTCTGCCCAGCTCGGCCTGTGGATTTTGGAAGCCGCGGTCTCCGGTAGGAAGCGGCTGATTTGGAGGCTATGGGCTGCTGAGAGTGTTCTTCCGTTCGAGGGCCTGAAACATCAGGCCCGTAACGGCGACTGCGGAGGCCTCAAATAGGCCCTGACCATGGGTGAACAGAGGAAGAGGACTGAACTTTGGTGCCTACCCTCACAGTGGGAAACCTTGATTCCGCTGTGGGGGAATGTTTTTTATATTTTATGTTAAATTCTAAAGTGTGTTTATCTGTGTGCTGCATGGTAACTCAAATTTCACTGCACCAATTTGTGTATGTGACAATAAATGCTCTTTGTCCTTTTGTTACTTCAATGAATTCATGTTGTCTTTGTGATCCACTTCCTGCTCTTTCCTTTCTCAGTTCCCATGAAGGAACTGGTCATGTGATTTTTACTTTGTAGATCCCGTTTTAGATAATGTAATGAATTCTCCTCAACTCTCCTCAAGCACCGTTCACCTCTACTTCAAATATGCTCTTGTCACTTCACAAAAAAACATTTGTTCTTGTAAGCCATGACAGCCTCCCTTCAAATCCAATTCAGCAACTTTATGGAGAATTCTCCCAATTTCTTGTCCATCTTTCTGAGGGTTGCGTGGTTGTTTATTGAAATTGTCCTAATCTTTAACGATGTCATATGTGATTGTTACATAGCCTCTTGATCTGCATGAAACCTTTGACACATTTGACCATGACATCCTCAAGCACCCTGCCAGATGGGATTTCGCCTACCATTTTCCATTTTTACCATTCATTTGGGGTGAAAGGAACATTACCAGTAGCATGTCTGAGGAAGGGTTTTGGCCCGAAACGTCGCCTATTTCCTTCGCTCCATAGATGCTGCTGCACCCGCTGAGTTTCTCCAGCAATTTTGTGTACCTTCGATCTTCCAGCATCTGCAGTTCCTTCTTGAACACATTACCAGTAGCAGTTCCTTCTTGATATTGCATTTACTCCTCTGGTGTTTGTGGCCTCAATCCTTCACCTCTCTTACTTCATGGCCACATCATAGCCATGGTAAAGTTGTCCAAAAACATGCAGCCTTTTTCCACATGAATGCTGATGACACCTGTATTGACTACTAATTGTCATATTTACTTCAAATTCACTAATCAGAAAAAAATGAAAGTAAAATCTTTGGCCTTTGTCAGATTTCATTCCCCGTCCATTAATTCCATCTCTGGAACAGGCAGAAGCTGATTAACATTTTTCTCAACCATTATATTATGTGCCTGCAAGTGGAGTTTTAAGGCTGTCCTTGCCATCAGTAGAATACTGGAACATTGCCTAATTTCATAACTGCTCCAATGTTTCTTTTCTTGAGCTGTTGCTAATGTTGTTAACTCTATTTGACTAGTCTGAATGTAAGGAGTCGCCCATTCTGTTTTATTCACTATAAAGGTGAGATGGTTCAAACTCTGTTGTTCCTCACCTAACTCTTAACAATGTTCATGTCTCCTTGATAGGCTAGTATCTAAAATCCATTAGAAACCTACAGACCAAGCATGCTATATCAACTATTTCTTCATATCCTGTCTCCTGTGAGACACGATTCCATTCTCCCAGTCCATCCATCTCCATTGCATTTTTTTCTGGTGACAAGACTTTCCACAGTTGTCTTCTGCCTCCTACCTCTCCAATCCTTACACTGTAAACCTCTCCTAATTTAATTTCCCCACCAGTGCCTTGTTCCTTTTACCTTCAGAATCAATCCATTCTGTACCTTTTGTATTTTTCTTTTTGATTCTTCTTCTTCGAGTCCGTTGCAATCTCAGATGTCGTTCTGCCAGTATCTGGCGCAGGTCACAGCTGGTCGGGTCGGTTCAGCCAGGTCCTGGGGGCTGCACTGGGGGGGCGTCGTCACACTCCAGTAGGTGGGACATTGTCTGTACTGCTCCACAGCTGCCTGCCTGTAGTTCCATGCTTTCATAAGTGCTTTGCACCTCCCCTGCTCCACTCGTAATCTGTTGTGGGTCTTCCAGGTTGGCCATGGGAGGTCGTGCCCGCTGGCGAGGCATTCAGTTGGAGTGATTCCTCTCTCCATCTTTTGATTAAAAGGGATTAATTTAAAAATTAAGTTATTATTCAAGCCTTTGCCATTATCCCCCAGTATCTATCTACAGGTAAACTTTATTTTTGTTTGACATATCCTGTTACTTCAAAGCAGCTAATTTATTTTCACTATTATTTTAGTACCAGGTCCAAATTATTTTCGGATAGAATTCCAGATATTAGTATGGAAAGGAACTGCAGATGCCAAAGATAGACACAAACTGCCGGAGTAACTCAGCGGGTCAGGGAGCATCTCTGGAGAAAAGAATTAGTGAAGTTTTGGGTCGGGACCATTCTTCAGATATTAGTGCCTTGATGACTGAAGACCCATCTATGAACGCTGGGACAATAAATTTTCAGATTAGATGGGACCACAATTTAATTCTAAAAACATAACCCAGTTTAGTTAATATATAGAATATATTTAAATTACAACAACTTTTGTTTGTTTGGAGATGAGAAGAAATTACCAAATGGATAATGAAACATGAAAAACATTCTGTGTACTTGCTGGCATGATATTCCTTTCTGTTCTCAGCTGCAGTTTTGTCGTAACATTTTTATTTGCTCTAAAATGAAATACTCATTTGATTATAAAGAAATATCCATTTATGGTACACGGCAAGGTCTTAACTTAAATTTAATGGTTAACATAGACTGGATGAGTTGATGTTTTTGTTGGGAATTACTTGATTGATGTAGAATGGCCACTGAAGGTCAGATTTGCAGTTAAGAGTGCATTGGCATGAAGATGCATTTGCAAGTTCAAAATTGTCCAACATGTTTTACTTTTGCTTTGCTTTTCATAATTGGATTAGTTTGTTGGGTATACATTAAATGGAAAAAATTGCAGTTAAAAGCACTTTGTGAAAGCATCATTGGCACCACCTGTCAACATTTGTTGAAATAATAATCACCTTGATGTCCAATGTATTTGGTTTTTCAAAATTAACTTTGCCCAAGCAGATGTTCAGCCTTTTTAATTACCCTAGTCTTTGTCAGGAAAAAAATTGGCTCATTAAATGTAATTGCTTCAAAAAAATTCAAGAAACCTAGCATTTCTTTAGATTTTAATTTGTTGGATGATAAAATTCTACCCCATCTGAACCAGAGACATTGAAAATAAATTATTCTGAATTTTGTTTCTTTATTGGGACAGCAGGGTGCAGACACAAAAATGTGTGCAGAACTGCTGGGTGGAAAATAAATAGCAAGGTTAGCTGCAAATGCTGGAGGCCAACGGAGCAAGTTGGAAAACATGGTCTTCAATCACTGAGTCTTGCTTCAAAATCTAAGCAATCAGTTTTGCAGAAGGTGGAGAAAAATGCTGGGGGAACTCAGCAGGTGAGGCAGCATCTATGGAGAGAAGGAATAAGCGACGCTTCGGGTCGAGACCCTTCTTCAGACTGATGTTCGGGGGGGGGGGTAGAAAGGAAGAGGTGGAGAGATTGTGGGAGAGCTGGGGAGGGGAAAGAGGGAGAAAGCAAGGACTATCTGAAATTAGAGAAGCCAATGTTCATACCACTGGGGTATAAACTACCCAAGCGAAATATGAGGTACTATTCCTCCAATTTGCACTGGGCCTCACTCTGGCAATGGAGGAGGCCCAGGACAGAAAGGTCAGATTCAGAATGGGAGGAGGTTGAAGTGCTGAGCCACTGGGAGATCAGGTTGGTTAGTGCAAACTGAGCAGAGGTGTTGGGCGAAGCGATCGCCGAGCCTACGCTTGGTCTCGCCGATGTGGAAATGTTGACTAGTGGAACAGCAGATGCAGTGGATGAGGTTGGCGGAGGTGCAGGTGAACCTCTGCCTCACCTGGAAAGACTGCTTGGGTCCTTGAATGGAGTCGAGAAGGGAGGTAAAGCGACACGTGTTGCATTTCCTGCGTTTGTATGGGAAAGTACCTGGGGGGGGGGGGGGGGGTCGTTTGGGTGGGAAGGGACGAATTGACTAGTGAAATTCTGAAGAAGTGTACTTCTATTGAGATTTCAAGTGTTATTGTGGTTATAATTCCACATCCCACTGATATCTTCGTTTCTTTCATTTATTGTCACATGTACTGATGTACAATGAAAAGCTTTTGTTGCATGCAAACCAGTCAGCCGGAAGACAATGAATGGTTAGACTGCTCTCTAGTTGGTGACTACAGTTCAGTTGCCTTATAACAGCTGGGAAGAAACTGTCCCTGAATGTGGATGTATGCATTTTCACATTTCTGTACCTATTGCCTGATGGGAGAAGGGAATAGAGGGTGTGACTGTGGTGAGGCTTGTCCTTCATTATGTTGGCGGCCTCATCGAGGCAGTGTGAAGTGTAGATGGAGTCAATGGAAGGGAGGTTAGTGTGTGTAATGGTCTGGGCTGCGTCTACTATACTCTGCAACTTCTTGGGGACTTTAGATTTTTGAGATCGAGCATGAAAACGGGCTCGGTGGCCCACCATCCAAGCTGATCAGCTATCACCCCGTTCACTAGCGCTATCCTACGCACTGGGGCCAATTTACATAAACGAATTAACCAACAAACCTATGTCTTTTGAGTGTGAGAGGAAACCGGAGCATCCACAGAAAATCCACGCGATCCCAGGGAGTACAGACAGCAACCGTAGTCGGGATTGGACCTGAGTGTCTGGCGCTGTATGGTAACAACTCTAACGCTGCACAACTGTGCTGCCCTTGTGTAGTTCTGGTACTTAACTTTTCTATTTTAAATGTTTAAAACAATTTATTTCATTTGTTTTAAAATATTTGTCCCTGCCTGGAACATGCTGAGAGGGGTGGTGGAGGAAGCAGATAGGATACTGGTCTTGAAGAAGCATTAAATTCCCACATAAACATGCAGAAACTTGAAGGGTATAGATCATGTGCAGTCAGATGGGGTTACTTCAATTAGGCCTCGTGGTCAGCACAGACATGATGAGCCGAAGGGCCTGTTCCTTCTCCCGGTACTGCCTGCTGCTGTAGGCCCCGAACTGACACAGCTCTGTCCTTGGAGCAGGTCATTATTGGAGCAACTTCTCAAAAAAGTTGCTCCTATGTGGGAGACTCGTCCTCAGACACTCTCCGTTCAGGGAGGGCATCCCTTTCCCTCCCCGGACTCTTCTGAGTCAACGGGTTGTTTGACTTGCGGGTGGATTTTCCCGTACTGCAGGACCACCAACAGAGCTCTCCTCCTGCAACAAGACCGCAGCTACTGGGAAATGCAGCGGTCTTCGGCAGCCGACTTCCCCGCGAACCGTCTCCTCGACATCTGGGCCCTGAAACTACAAAAGTTTCAAGCCCGAAAGAACGCAGGTAAGTGATTCAACTTTCCTTACCTGCCCATCCTAACGGCCTGGGAGGACGCAGTGCCTCGCCAGTCCGTTCGCGCGTTTGTGTTCAGAAGTAATGACGCGCACGCAGACGGACGATCCTTCTTCACGTAGTCACTCGCGTGACTCCGAAGTAAAATTATTATTATTCCCTAAATGCCGTAAGATTTTTTTGGTTAATTCTCTTTTGTCAGTTACTGTATTGATCTTAATTGTGAATGCACATTTTTATGGGGTGAAGACGTGGCTGGCATCTGTTTTTAATAAACAGCATCCATCTTTCTTTGCACAATGTTATTCTGTTTCTTTGTTTTGTTCAGAGTTTGGTTATTCATGTCTTTTCACACTGTGTTCCCCATTACACAATCCTTGTCTGGATGAAAATGAAGCTTCAATCGAGTGCTTGTTTAGCAGCCAACTTTCTGAGAGACCATGAGCTGAATCTGACTGAAGATTTTTGTTTTTCTGTCCAAGATATCGCTGCACTGAACTACTTCCTTCTATCTGTTGTTCCTTCCACTTTTTTTGATCTCTTTCATCGTTTTGGCTTTTTGTTTGTGATGTTTTATCCTTTTTCCCCACGCTTTCTGCTGTTCTGTTGGCTTGACAGCTTCTTAATAATGTCGAAAATAAAAAATGATCCATGAGATTTTGTGCCTTTCAGAGATGACTGGCCACTATGGATGTCGAAACACTGAGCACAGCTGTGGTGTATTCTCCACCCAGTTCTGGAATTGGGTGCTAAAACAGATGTTTGGGCAATGACGTTCATTAAAAATGCTGCAGTTCCTAAATGTAATTCCATTTAGGAACTACAGTATACTTGACAGTTAGTACACTTTTGTTTTAGATGCAATATTCTTTCCACTGACTGGTTAGCGCGCAACAAAACTTTTCACTGTACCTTGGTACATGTGCCAATAAACTTAACTATTCGAAACTGAATTGAACTTTATCCAGAACAGTACTTGTTTTTCTCTGACCAAAAAGATTATGTGAACTAATTTTTGTTCCTGCCTGCTTTATTCACCATGAACCATGTCTTTCTTTTTTACCCACGCAATATACAGATGACACTTTATTAGTAAAACGTTTAAAGACATGCTGAAAGGAACTGATAGATTTTCTTTCTTTTTATCTCATTTCTGCACAGGGTAATGCATGCTTACACTTAACCAAATGCAATAGGCCACAATGCAAGGCATTTCACAAACATCTTTTATTTAATGGAAACTAACTTGTGGGAAACCAAGGAAGAAATTGGTGAGACTTTTGCAGAAATATTTGTATCATCTTTAGCAAAGGTAAAGTTCCAGAAGGCTAGAGGGTGACTACTGTTGTACCATTATTTAAAAAGGGCAGCAATGACAAGCCAGGAAGCTCCAGGCTGCTGAGACGGACGTCAGTGGTGGGAACGTTTTTGGAGGAGATTCTTATGGACAGGATCTATCAATATTTCGACAGGCATGGACTGATTAGGCATAGTCAACGTGGCTTTGTGCATGGGAAATAATGTCTTGCGAACCTGATGGGTTTTTGAGCAAGTCACCAAGAGAATTGATGAGGGAAGGGCAGTGGACATTGTCTATATGTATTTTAGTAAGGCCTTTGACAAGGTTCCATATGATACACTAGTCTGGAAGTTAGATCACATGGACTCCAAGGTGAGCTAGCCAATTGAATTCAAAAACGGAATGGAGGAAGGATAGTTATGGAGGGTTAGTTTTCTGATTCAACATTTGTGACCAGTGAAGTGCCACCAGGGTCGATGCTGGGTTTGTTTTATGCATTAACAATCTTGATGACAATGTCGTTAATATTATTAGTAAAATTGCAGGTAACACCAAAATAAGTAGTTAGTAGACAGGAATGCAATTTATGTTTACGAGGTCGAGGTCGAGGTCAGTTGGGATGCAGGGGCAAGGGTCAAATGTGAGGTGTTGCACTTTGGTATGTCAAACATACCAGGGCAGGGCTTGCACAGTAAACAGCCTGTTGACATTCATTTTGAAAGATCTTTCAAAGCATCTTGGTTCGTAGAACTGGCCCTGCTTAAACTAAACTTCAGCAGCGGCACCTGTGTTTATGTGATAATGTGCGAAACTGCCAAGTTATGTTTTGTACACAAAGATTTAGATATTTGAATCCAAGCCACTTGCTGGTAAGGCTGTAACAGTTGAGGGCAAATCTACCAGGTATCCCATTTCTGATCGTCCAGGGGTAAAAACATCCAATGTGGGCTTCACCTGAGGTTCAATAAACAAACACAATGCAGCAAACGGTTGTAAGTTGTTCAGCTCTTAAATTGTGGGCAAAGTGATGAAATGTGTCACTGATGCTGCTGTTGGCATGTCCTGCTCATCAATAACCTACTTTGCTGACCTCAGTTGTTTTATCAGGATCATGGATCTCAAGACTCAAGTCAAGAGTGTTTTATTGTCAGATGCCCTGAAACGGAACAATGAAATTCTTACTTGCTGCAGCACAACAGATATGTAAACATAAAACTCTTAGTAAAAACTATAAAAGTTTACCAAGCAGACAAATAAACAAACAATAATAGTGCAAAGTCAAAAGTAATGTCCCCAAGCCCGAGACCAAAATTGGGGGGGGGGGAAAAAGGCCGAGTTAAAAAAAAAAGTGATGCAGTAATTCAGCTAGTCAGGCGGCATCTCTGAAAGACATGGATAGAGCGACGTTTTAAGGTCACGATCCTCCTTCAGACTGGCGACTGGAGATACAGCCTGGCCCACTGAGTTATTCTCGCATTTGGTGTTTTAATCAAGATTGCAGCATTTGCAGTTCCTGGTGTCGACAAGAAAAGCTGAATGGCAAAGTTGATAATGTCAGCCTGTTAACCGTGGCATTCTTTGCAAGGCCAATGTCTCCTTTTGAAAAGTTTGTGTCCTGAGCTGCTGACTGCTCCTGACAGGAATAAACCAGGCTTTTGTGCAGCAGCAGCTTAAGCTCTACTTTTATATTTCAGTCCTCAAGATACAAAGGGCAGGATTCCCTTAACCATTTGAATTATTCTCTGTACACATCCAAGACATTTTGATGATAGATATAGAGTGCCCTCGATAATGTTTGGGACAAAGACCCATCATTTATTTATTTGCAGGTAGACAAAAATGCTGGAGAAACTCAGGGAGTGCAGCAGCATCTATGGAGTGAAGGAAATAGGCAACGTTTTGGGCCGAAACCCTTCTTCAGATTTATTTATTTGCCTCTACTCCACAATTTGAGATCTGTAATAGAAAAAATCGCATGTGGTTAAAGTGCACATTGTCAGATTTTATTAATGGCCATTTTTATATATTTTGGTTTTGCAATGTAAATATTACAGCTGTGTTTACATCGTTCCCCCATTTCAGGGCACCATAATGTTAGGGATGCATGGCTTCACAGGCATTTGTAATTGCTCAGGTGTGTTTAATTGCCTCCTTGATGCAGGTAGAAGAGAGCTCCCAGCACCTAGACTTTCCTCCAGTCTTTCCATTACCTTTGGAAACTTTTATTGCTGTTTATCAACATGAGGACCAAAGTTGTGCCAATGAAAGTCAAAGAAGCCAATATGAGACTGAGAAACAAGTATAAAACAGGTGTGGATTTGTCAATGACTACTATCCGCAGATGACTTCATGAACAGAAATAAAGAGGCTACACTGCTGGATGCAAACCACTGATTAGGTGCAAAAATAGGATGGCCAGGTTACAGTTTGCCAAGAAGTACTTAAAAGAGCAACCACAGTTCTGGGAAAAGGTCTTGTGGTCAGATGAGACGAAGATTAACATATCACAGTGATGGCAAGAGCAAAGTATGGAGGAGAGAAGGAACTGCCCAAGATCCAAAGCATACCACCTCATCTGTGATACACGGTGATGGGGGTGTTATGGCTTGGTCATTTATGGCTGCTGTAGGTACTGGCTCAGTTATCTTCATTGATGATACAACTGCTGATGATTGCAGCATAAGGAATTCTGTATTGAATACATGTCTTCTGTATTGAATACATGCCTTCAGGAGATTTTGCAATAAAAAATATAGAAACAAGGAACTGCAGATGCTGGTTAATGTATGCTGGGCTCTGTTCATTCCAATTGATAATAGGCCAATATCCACTTTGGAGAGAAGAATGAAAAATTAAAAACATTTTTAATGCATAGCAACTAGAAAATGTCACAGTGCACATGGTTTTTGGGTTCCAACAAAAGGTTCCCATGCATCTGTAGCAAGTAACTTGGAAGGCTGATGGAATGCTGCTTATTATTGCAACGGAATGAATGAGTGAATATTGAGTTTTAAATTAGGGAAGTTATACCGCTGAGCCGCGCATTTTCGCAGTTTGGATAACATAAGTTTGACCTTGAGGAATTTACGAATCGCTTTCAAAATACAAACAAGGAACTGCAGATGCTGGTTTACAAAACGTGCTGGCTTAACTTGGCAGATCAGGCAGCATCTCTAGAGAATACGGATAGGTGACGTTTTCGGTCGGGACCCTTCAGAGTATTGCTTTATTTTTGTAAATTCAGAGCACTAAAGTCTTTGGAACACATACCATGAGATGCCAGATAGTGGAGGGGGAAAATAAATCCAGCACAATTTGACAGATGCTTTTCAGTATCAGTTAAAAATGTATTCATTGTTGGAGCATCTTTTGTTGTTTTACTTATGAACGCTATAATTAGTTTCTGCTTTTTAACCTATTTGCAGGGCTCGAAATTAGTGGTTGCCCGGGTGCCAATGGCGACCTAAAGTGCCGTCGGTCAACCTAACAGCCGTCCCATTTTGCTCGGCTTGGTGGACTTGCTGCTTCACACGCCAGAGGTCTGTGTTCGATCCTGTCCTCGGGCACTGTCTGTGTTAAATTTGCACATTCTCCCTGCAAGCGTGGGGGTTTCCTCCCACTTCCCATTGGCTTTGTAGGTTAACTAGTCTCTGTAAAATTGCCCCTAATGTGTAGGGAGTGGGGGAGGAAAGTGGGATAACAGAATGTGTGAATGGTTACACAAAAATGCTGGAGAAACTCAGCAGGTGAGGCAGCATCTATGGAACGAAGGAAATAGGCGACGTTTCGGGTCGAGACCTTTCTTCAGACTGATGTTGGGGGGGGCGGGAAGAAGAAAGGAAGAGGCGGAGACAGTGGGCTGTGGGAGAGCTGGGAAGGGGAGCGGAAGGAGGGAGAAAGCAAGGACTACCTGAAATTGGAGAAGCCAATGTTTATACCGCTGGGGTGTAATCTACCCAAGCGAAATATGAGGTGCTGTTCCTCCAATTAGCGGTGGGCCTCACTCTGGCCATGGAGGAGGCTCAGGACAGAAAGGTCGGATTCGGAATGGGAGGGGGAGTTCAAGTGCTGAGCCACCGGGAGATGAGGTTGGTTATTGTGAACTGAGTGGAGGTGTTGTGCGAAGCGATCACCAAGCCTGCACTTGGTCTCACCGAGGTTGACCATACGCTGAATAATCCAACCAGATTTTTGTTCGGAAGTGGAAAGAAATAATAGAAATTGCATTCATTGCAACGTGTAAAAAGAGATGAGATACTATTATAATGTTGCTGCATGTCATTGTGGTATATATCATGTCTTGATTGGTGAATATGTTTAGTTTGTGACTTTATTTGAAGCAGAAATAATATGTGAATGCTTCATTGACCATAATTCCGATTGGTAACCATGCACTTCGTCCGAGCACATTCTCGCACGCGTCATGCAAGCCGTCTTAAATGACCACCTAAGCTGTCATTTGGCAATCTAAAAAGCTGCCGAGGTTGCCTGGCTGGCAACAGGGAAAAAAAGTTCTGTATTTGTACTCGTATATATACACATGGTCATTTTGTTTAAGGTTAAAATAGCAGTTTACTTTGTGGTGTGCTAGTATTTGGTGTCGAGCTGTATCTTGACAACAGTTTCCATATAGAAGCTACCAGATCAGCTGAATAATGATCCATTTGTGCGCAGGACAGCATGCAAACTATTCCTTTTTAATTGGTTTGTTTCAGAGATCATGAGGGCTGCCCCGTGGCAGTCTGTTTCTGGCACTGATAAGCTTGAGAAACAGTTGTTGATTAGTGTAAGTGAGTACTGCTTGTCAAAAGGATCTAATGTCAGAATTGGATACTGGCAGCAGTAAAACTAACTGAGTCAGACCACTTTGTAAGCATTGTTTAATCAGGCAGCAGTGTGCTTCTTTGCAGAGCTTAAAGATAAGCTACAAAGCACTGACATTAATATCTGGATAAAATATGGTTCTAATTCGTGAGTTACTTACTCCTTACAATAGTTTCTCAATCCTCCATTGGCCTTGCATTATTCCCTGCACCTATCCAATCCTAGTTTCCCATGACTGCCTCTTCCTCGCCTTGTTACTTTTGAAACTACTAATGCTTTATTTAGGACTGCTTCACAGGTTCTGAAAGTCCTCTTGATCATCACTAAGTGGGCACTCCCCAGTTCTAGCACAGTGACTGAGTGACTGCTTCCTTATCAATTGTACATCTCACGAACATGCCCAGCCTTGTCGCTGCCTACTCACTGATGCTTTCCAGGACAGTTTTGTGAATGACATCCTGAGTGGGAATATCGGTTGATCTTATTACTCTGCAATTTGATTTAAATTAATTTAGTGTGTTTACTATACAATCCTGACACAAAACTGCAGATGTTGGAATACAGAGCAAAAACAAAAGTGTTAGAGCAACTCTGGGTCTGTGAAGGGAATAAACAGGCGATGTTTCACATAAATGGAGCAGGGGAGAGAAAGCTGGAAAAGATGTGGGAATGGGACGAACATAGCAGCACAAAAACAGACCTTTCGACTCATAATATCTGGGCTGAACATGATGCCAAGTCTGGCTATGTGTGAGAAAGAACTGCAGATGCTGGTTTAAATCAAAGGTAGACACAAAATGTTGGAGTAACTCAGCGGGTGAGGCAGCATCTTTGGAGAGAAGAAATGGGCGACGTTTCGGGTTGAGACCCTTCTTCAGACTGGCTACCTTCACATTGCCATATCTCTCCGTTCCCTGCATATCCTTACCTCCATCCAAAAGTATTTTACATGCCATTAAATGTATCTTATTCAACTACCACCACCTGCAGTGCATTCTAGGCTCTCGCCTCGCTTTGTGCAAAAAACAAATTGCCTGCACATCTCCTTTAAACTTTGCACCTCACACTGCAAAGCTGTGCCCTCCAGTATTTAATTTTATTTTTCCATCCTAGGAAAAGATTTCGGACTCTTTTCCTTCTGTACGCCTCTCACAATTTTATATACTCATATCGGGTCTCCCCGCAATGTGCGGCATTCCAAAAAACAATTCAAGTCTGTCCAATCTCATCCTATAGCTAATACCCCCTAATCCTGCCAATTCTGGTAAACCTCCTCTGCACCCTTTCCAAAGCCTCCTCATCCTTCCTGTTATGGGGCGACTAGAACAGCACACGATACTCCAAATACGGCCTCCTACAAAGCTGCATCATGACATCTATGGATCACAAAGTGCTGGAGTAACTCAGCAGGTCAGGCATCTTCTCTGGAGAATATGGACAGGTGACGTTTCTGGTTGAGACCTTTCTAGATGGATGCAAGTGAGGTGGGGGGGTGGAGGGAGGTCGATGCTTGGTGGTTGAACTGATATGACTATCTGCACTGTTGACACTTCTGATATCTTTAACTTTTTTGTTTTCTATGGTAGGATGGGGTAAAATTATAATTGATTTGTCAATAAACCATTTCACCTAATGTTTGCAATGCTTAGAAGGGAGTCACAGGATATAGCATCTAAACATGGAAAAATTATGCTTAGAAGCTTCTTAAAACTTATTCACCATCCACCCTTAATGAATGCAGACTTGGTAGGTATATGTTGCATCTTGAGAAAATAAAAATAGAAGACAAGATTCAGACTGTACTTCTACCTGGACAAACTTTACAGCCAGAACTAACAAATAAAGAATCAAATAAACACAGAAAGCTGGAGTAACTCAGTGGGACTGGCAGCACCTTTGGAGAGAAGGAATGGGTAACGTTTCGGGTCGAGACCCTTGGGTCTATCTTTGGTTTAAACCAACATCTGCTTCTTACACAAGAATCAAATAAAGTTTCCTTCTCCTTCTGGGATTAAATTGCACAGTCCCACAATGCATCTTTGTCAAAGGTTATTGCAGGGCATTTATTCCTCTTATTCTTAGCTTGCTGAGCCTATTAGCTTTTGTGTTTTCAGATATGTAGGTTTAACAATAAGCCCTCTGTTCTGGGGAATTGGAGTAGTACTGAATGGGTTCCTGTTAGTGAATGCAGAAGAAATTGTTTCCACTTCATTCGATGTTTTGTGCATTGCACTACACACAAATGGTTTGTATTCAGCTATGTTTTTTTAAGATTAGCAGTTATGAAATAGGGGTTCAAAATTTGAAACGTGTTGCACTTTGTAATTGATGTTAGGTTTGTTGCGTTTCTTTGTTAACTGTAAATAACTGGCATAATTTTCGCTTGCCCCCTTGAACTTGTCAAGATAACTTGTTGATTCCTGTGCAATCTGAATATCATCTGTATAATTGTGCAATTATTTAAAAAAAGGGTGGGGGGGGCAAATAACATGGTGAATGGTCCGCGTCTGTGGCATGAGTGAATGTTCCAGAGATAGTTTATAAAGAGTTCTGTTAAGGGAAATCAAAATCTTGGACAAAATATTTGTTCATTGATTTCAGGTGAAAGGATCACTGCATCCATCCAAATCGACTGAATTCAATAACCATGTGAATTGTCAACAGCTACCTCAATTCTAGCTTGTCATGGAGAAAAAGTATCTTTAACCTACTGAAAGTAAAGGTGAAAAAAGGATCAGATCTGGGCTTTTTATTGGTTAAAGTTGCTATATAATAAATAATCAGAACGTAGCTGGGATCGTGGTGAGGATATACAAAAAAAGTCTCATGGTCTACGTCAAGCAAGAATCTAATTGTTCGGTTTCAGGACATATGACAATAAAACACTTGACTTGAGAAAATTTTAAATCCGCTGTGTCAAATCTTGTACGTGAGAACGAAGTACGTGAGAACTTAGTTAAAGGATGGTATTGTACTTAATTTAAAACTGATTTATCAATGGCAATAACTATTGGATTCATGCCAACAAGTTCCAAGCAATGGATTAATATAGTTACTAATCAGGAACCAAGAATGATATTTAGTTGTGCAGCACAAATAAATGATTAATGTATGGAAATGTTTGATTTTCTCTTTTCAATATATTTGTGGTTCCGATTTTTCTGAGTGGTCTGGTCAAAAGAGTGGGATAATTTGAGATGTGAAAACAAATATTTTGGTATTTAAAGAAAAAAATGTTATAATTGGGGTGGGGTGTGGTTGAGAGACTGGTGGGCTGGAGATAATGATAAGATGAGATAGCTTTCGAGGATAGAGTATTATCTGGATCTGCATGTCATGCCATTTGAGGGTTATGATCACAGGAGAAGATAAATCAGATGACAGGTCAGAAGCTTCTGTCAGCTCACTTTTTGGACTGCCAATAATTGAGTCTACTCCTTCTGGGCTCCAAGCGAAGGGGAAGACACATACTCAAAGAATCTGCATCGTCTGCCAACTCTCGAGGACCATTGCTGCTGTTGTGAGAGGTCCTAGCGAACTTCCAACTCCAATCTCCAGCAATTCAGATTTATTTGTGCTGGGAATGTTCTGAGCATATTTCTACTGGTTCCATAACGATTTGTAGAATACATGCTTCATTCCTGGTAGTTTAAACAAGAGTATAGATTTCTCTGCAATGAATCAAACTAAAAGAACATTGGGCTATTTGGAATCTATAGTAAAAGTCCAATGAATAAATGTTCGCAGACCTTTATCAGATGTCAAAGATGTGGAACTCTCCCTGTCTGTTCAAAGCTCTTTTTTATAATTTAAAAAAATATATAATTGTTGCTCTTAACAAAATTGGCTGATATACATACTCTGAAATATTTTCAAAAAAATAACACCCCTTTGTTTGTTTGAAATAAGCCAAATACTAGTGTGTTAACAGAGAAATAGCTAAACCCTTAATTTGGCAGCAAATGGTCTGTACTTTGTATTGCAGCAATTTGTTGTGATTTGCAGGTGACCCCCTGTTTCGCGGCTATTCAGAAAATGGCAATTTGCTTTTTACAGATTTCATGAATAACTGCTCAAAAATATGTTTTTTGTGTGAAAAGTTGATAAACATAATTTTTTTTGATTTTCAACATATTTCTCCATGCAGCTTTGTGTTATAGAAATCTACAATTTGGAGCGTTTGCAGAATTGCAACCTCCCCCAGTGACACAGCGCATGGCCTGTATCTGCATTGGGTTCAAGATGTTCAATGTCTTTTTCCAGCCACAAGAGGGAGAGTTGGTATTTTCATGCCAAGGGAGACCCCTTGTGGCTTTGAACAGTGCATGCAATTGCTTACCTTGTCCATTTTCTAAAGAAATGAATTGTAAATTGACCCTTCTACTCTTTCAGTCTACTGTAGGTAAAAATCACAACCCAAGACAGTGACTGTCCAGTTCCCTCCACACATGCTGTCTAACCTGCTGAGGTCATAGTCATGGAGTCACACTGCATACAAATAGGCCTTTCGGCCCAACTTGCCCATGTTGAGCAAGATACCCTATCTACACTAGTCCCACCTGCCTGCATTTGGTCCGTATCCCTCTAAAACTTCCCTAGCCATGTACCAGCCCTCCAGCCACTTGTGTGCATCTCATTAAATATTTTACTCTGTTTCCTCTAATGCTGCTGGGTTTTCAGATTCACTTGAATGTGAATGTCCTGCACCATGTGTTTGAGCTCTTGGCAAATTCCTGGAGACAGCTTCTGAACTTTGCACAGTTGTGGGGTTTTATAGCATGTGCTAGGTTAGGGCTGTTGTTACGCTTGAAATTAACCTTGATTACAGAGCTCCATTTCTGGTGGTGAGGTTTACATTTTAGTAGTTGGAGTGTTTAATTGGCCATACCTGAGCTTGGGGGGGAAAAAAAATAATAACTTGGGTTTCTGTTCCTAAGTGAGCATATTTAAATCTTAGATTGGGACAATGAATGTTAGTTGGATTTGAAATTTTCCTGCAGTTGAATTTTTACGACGGAGAATTGATTTAGTGAACACTTTTATCCTAGCGCAATAGAACATTCTGTGTTTTTAAAACAAATAGTCACGAGGCACAGAAAAGGCCTTTCAGCCCAATTCAGCCAACCAAGATGCCCATCTGAGATCCCATTGCCTGCGTTTGGCCCAGATCCCTCTTTGCCTTTCCTATCCATGTACCTTGATGCTTAATGGCTTTAATGTTATTGAATCCTGTGGCATCTCCTGAGAGTCACCATTGACCAGAATCATAATCGCATGAGCCTTGCAGTGCAGCAAATGACACAGCTCCTGCCAACCCAAGGCTATGTAGTCATCTACAGCATAAATCAAGAGCGGAATGGAACACTCACCAT
This sequence comes from Leucoraja erinaceus, assembly GCF_028641065.1. Classification (NCBI taxonomy): domain Eukaryota; kingdom Metazoa; phylum Chordata; class Chondrichthyes; order Rajiformes; family Rajidae; genus Leucoraja; species Leucoraja erinaceus. The sequence goes on along the minus strand of NC_073400.1, from coordinate 27,147,721 downwards.
TTGTCTTGTTGAGGCTGCTTCAATCACTTTCAAGAAGCTTGATGCCATCCAGGAAAATGTAGCTTGCTTGATTGACATTGAATCCTCCATCTTAAATATTTAATCCATTTTCTATCGGTCCATAGTGATTGCAGTACGTACCTTCTACAAAATGCACTGCAGTTAATTCCCAGATGACTCTTGACAGCATCATTCAAACCAACAGCCTATTTCACCAAGAAGGATAGACAGCAGTTCATGAAACATCTACAACACATGCAGGTTATCTCTGCAGGTTTTCTTGCCCAGCAGAGCACGAGTTCCTTCACAATGAGGACTGCAGCCATTCAAGAAGGTGGCTCCCCCCACCTCCCCCACCTCCCTCCCCCTCCCTTCTCAAGGGCCGATAGGAATGAGCAATAAACTGTGGCCTCGTGGACTGACAATCTTTGCCAACAAATGAAGAACAGTGTTGTGCTTTTATTGGAAAATGCTGACATTTAGAGATCAAATGTCCAGTGCCAAAACTACAGCTTTATTGAGTTTAGTTATAATAATGCTATTTTACAATGAAAGCATGGAAAACTGCAGAAACACATTCCCATTTAACTACTTTGGCTTTGTTTCAAGCTGTGGGATAAACTATATTGTTGTTTCCCTACACCAGCCACGTAAAGCACAAAAATTAAAATAAAAAATGACATAACAATTTGAAGGATTTGTGAATGCTGAATGGTATAATGGATAATTGGGGAAGTAAAATTAAACAAGTTATGGGCAAAGCTATTTCAAAAATGTGGATTATTTTTACCCTTTGAGTGATTTAAATCTTAGAATGAGTTTCCACATAGACTGAAAAATAATTGATTTATGTGTATGCAACCAGAGGTAGAGTCGAAGGGCCCTGGCCAGAATTGTCAACTGGCCATTTTCTCCACAGATGCTGCCTGACCTGCTGAGTTCCTCCAGCACTTTATTTGTTGCTTGAAGTAATGTTTGTCTTTAAAGGTATGATCAAAACTCTTCAGGCTTAAATATCTAATCAAGTGGTGAAAAGGTACAACAAAATTGGGTGGTACACTTAAATTACTGGAGAGTGCAACTGAAATTGTCTTCAAGGCAACTATCTTCAACCATGGATTTCAGTTTATTGTCCAGCCAGAAGATGGACATTTACCTGATGATTGTGTATTCTTTTCAGAGCTCCGTTTCTTCAGGAAGCATCCTAACATTTACAACTGAGCTCGGCTTGCCATTTGAGAATGTGTGGTTCTTTAATCTGTGCTCTGTGATTCAGATTGAAGAGTTGTAGCAACTACTTTCTTTATGATTCAACTTGCTGATTATAAACAATCTATTTTTAAATCACTGTTTGGTGCTTGTTTCGAATGGGACAAAACTCAAAAGCATCGTAGGAGGATTCAGTCACAAAATGGATTAACACTGGAATCTTGCACATTTGAGCGGAAATCATTCCTGTGATGGTACTCGCATTAGAAACTCGCAGTATCATTGGATTTATTCACTTCCATAAGAGGACAAATTTCTTTAGTCAGAGGGCAGTAAATCTGTGGAATTCATTGCCGCAGATCGGTTGTGGAGGCTAGTCAACGGAGATCGACAGATTCTTGATCAGTAAGGGTGTCGGAGGTTATGGGGACAAGATAGCAGAATGTGGGTAGAGAGGGAAAGATAGATCAGCCATAATTGAATGGCGGAGTAGACTTGATGGGCCGAATGGCCTAATTTTACTCTTAGAAATTATATTAGTAATTTTGATTATTGGAAAAATTGTTATTACTGTAAACAACTTCTAAAATAATGGGAGAAAATCTGTTCATATTTATGTAAACCATTCATCTTACATTAAAGGCATACTTTCATCACTTTTTGTTCTCAAGCAGCACCAACATTAATCCACTTAATCCCGCAAACACTTCAAAATGCAATTGATGTACGTTTCATTCTGCAGTCGGCACCTGACTTGTTGTGTCCTTTCAGCATGTTCTACTTTATATTATGGAAGACTAGTTCAGCAATTCCAGCCATGAGGGCGGCATGGTGGCACAGTGGTAGAGTCGCTGCCTTGCAGCGCCAGAGGCCTGGGTTCGATCCTGACTACGAGTGTTGTCTGTTTGGAGTTTGTACATTCTCACTTGACCGTGTGAGTTTTCCCCAGGTGTTTTGGTTGCGTCCCACACGCCAAAAACGTACAGGTTAATTTGGCGTCGGCAATTGTAAATTGTCTCTAGTCAGTAGGATAGTGCTAGTGTACGAGCTGATCGACGGGGACACGGTGGGCCGAAGGGCCTGTTTCCTTTCGGTATCTCCAAACTAAACTGAAAGGATTAGCTTTAGGCCTTTGCTGCACAGAATATTGCCTTGGCTTGATATTATATTTCCCCAAACTGATGGAAATAAAGCCTTTTTGATATTTTAAAAACCATATTCAGTTATTCTAAAGTGTTACAGTATTTTTGAAACTGAATATGTCACATTCAGTTTGAAACATGAACATTTGGTTCAATTACTAAAATAGTTTGCAGTGCAACAATTTTGTAGTTGATGCACTTGTTCTCAAGTTTAAAATATTCTTCACAGTAAATTTCTTGGTGAAAAATCACTGTTCTGTCAGACTTATTTGAGATAGCACCAGTTGGCAAAATAATTCCAACAGAGTGCACTGGCATGTTAAGAATTTTTTTGGGCTGTGAAGCATCTGTTCCTTTTGAAGTGAATTATTGTACTGTCATCTTGAAGTCTGGGAAAACCCCAGCATTACTGTTAATTATCGGCATTCAAACCTTGAATAGAGTGTTTAAAGTCCATGTCGTTTTCTCTACTACAGTAGGGTCAAGTACAGGGCGGCACTGTGGCGCCGCGGGTGGAGCTGCCGCCTCAGAGTCAGAGACCTGGGTTTGATTCTAACCTCGTGAAATTTTTCTCAGGCATCCCAAAGATGTGCAGGTTTGTAGGTTAAATGGGCTCTCTAAATTGCCTCTGCTGTGCGGGGAGTGGCTGAGAAAGTGAGATAACATACAGTTAGTGTGAATGGGTAATTGATGGTCGCCTTGGACTCGGTGGGCTGAAAGGCATGTTTCCATCTGTATCTTTCAAATAAAGTACTGTATGTTCACGTATACCATTTGGTGAAGATCATGAAGGAGGAATTTCAGCAAAGAGATGGATTAGCAAATTATGTAACCAGAAAGAAGTAGGAAACCGGGAGATTGACCCCAAGATGGTTAAAAGTCATTTTCTAAAAATGCCCGTTTTGAAGTTCTGCTTTTCACCATTTCCTCTTTTTGTTTCCTTAAAGAGTTTATTTCTCCCCTTGCTTTTAATTGGGAATGTACCAAAGCTGGCTTTCGCAGCCACAACTTCTGCACTCTGCCTGATCATAAACATTTTCTTCCTCTTTTTCCGATTCGTTGTTTATCTTTGACCTTAAACGCAAATCTTTCCCCTTGCTGCAGGTACCTCATGACCTAATTGAGCTTTTCTCACATTTATAGTATTTATTTAAATCGGCGTGTTTTCTTAGTTAGGCTTTTACGACGTTACTTCTGGAGTATAAATATATCAATTTTAAACATAGTGGTTCAACCTTGAGCCCAGTTGATTTTTATTGATCATGATCCACACTCTTGTCCTCCTTTCACTCTTCTTAATGTTCCTTGTCAACATATTTCCTTTTCCTTCTTTCATGCTTTCCTATTTTCCTCTTGAATGTATCTTTGTTTCAGTTTGGCCTTGGATAGATTTTTTTTCTGGGACCTTCACCCTTTAATCAATACATGGAACTCTTGCTTGTCTTAAAATCCAGCTTAGCCAGTTTTTATGCCATTTAAGGATCTGAAATATTAACTTTGATTCTCTTACGGTAGACAAAAATGCGGGTCAGCGGGTGAGGCAGCATCTATGGAGCGAAGGAAATAGGTAACGTTTCGGGTCAAAACCTTTCTTCAGCCTGATGTGAGGGTGGGGTGGGGGGAAGAAAGGAAGAGGTGGAGCCAGTGGGCTGAGGGAGAGCTGAGAAGGGGAGGAGAAAGATTCTCTTACATTCTGTAGGACCTGCTGGCTATTTCCAGCATTTTGTGTTTACATTTCAGATCTACAGATTATGGAGTGTTTTTGTCACATTTGCTATTGACAAGCCAACTGGCCTGGGATAGCTAGTGTGGTATCATTTCTAGATGGCTCTGTACATTAGGTAGAAATAAGGAGATGCAGATTCTGATTTATCAATGAACGACATTTGAAAATGATGGAGTAACTCAGTGGGCCAGCCAGCATCTCTGGAGGACATGGCTGGGTGAAGTTTCAGGATGGGATCCTTTTTCCGACTCTGCATGCATTGTACCCAATAAACCTTATGGAAGCAAACCCTTCCACTCACTCTGGCATTCACACACATCCCAGAAAGCAAGTCATCATTGGGGAAGATGTAGACTGAACCAAAGGTACACAAAAATGCTGGAGAAACTCAGCGGGTGCAGCAACATCTATGGAGCGAAGGAAATAGGCAATGTTTCGGGCCGAAATCCTTCTTCAGACTGAACCAATCTGGTTCATTTGCTATATTGGGATCCAGTGATAACTTTGAAGCTGCTTAAAATTTGAAATGAGTGAGCGGCATTAACTAGTATTGGGGGTTTCTCAACATTGCCATAAATGGATTATATTGCTATTTTAATGTAGTCATAGTATGTAGCAGCGGTTAATAGTTGAAGTAGAACCACATCATTCACAACTGTTAATAATAATAATAACTTTATTTATAGAGCACTTTAAAACAACCACTGTTGCCAGAAAGTGCTGTACATGACTAATCATGGACTAAAAATTATTACACGACAATAAAAACATTAAAAGAGAGAGTAAAAACAATAAAATTAAAAACATTAAAAGCACTAAAACAGGAGCAAAGTCTCAAGCAGGGTCAAAAGCCAAGGAATATAAATGTGTTTTAAGACTGAGGTCAGAATCTAACGACTAATTCTCTCTGCATTTGCGTATGCCAGTGCTTGTATTCTAAGATGTGATCCTTCATTGAAATAGATTAAATGCCCGAGCCTTGAATCTCTGATACATATGAGACATGATGGGCTACTCATACTTATCATTTGTAGTTCAGTTTAGTTTATTGTCACGGGTACCGAGGTACAGTGTAAAGCTTTTGTTGTGCGCTAACCAGTCAACAGAAAGACAATACATGATTACAATCGAGCCATTCACAGTGCATAGATACATGATAACGTTTAGTGCAAGGTAAATGTTGCTGTAGGAATAGAGATTTAAGAGTGTGGAGCGATTATAATGAGTTTGTCGAACTGCTTCTGTGGCTAGCACGCAAATAGTCGCCTTGGTTCGCCATCTAGGAAGCAATGTTTGTATGACGAAAATTGTTCAGTATTTATTGCTTTTAACAATTTTATGGTGTCAGTTATAGCAGCCTCTGATGAATGAATGTAAAGTGTAGGACACTACTGCAATTTATGTTTTATGTTGCTCTCTCTTAGTTTTCGCTCAACAAAGCATTAAGCTTCCTGAATGTTTGACCAAATTGGTAGTCAGCAAAAAGCCCAGTGTTTGCAGCCCTGCATAATATCTTGCACATTGAAACATAGAAAAAATAGGTGCAGGAGTAGGCCATTCAGCCTTTCGAGCCAGCTCCGCCATTCAATATGATCTTAGCTAATCATCTAAAATCAGTACCCCTTTCCTGCTTTTTCCCCCATATCCTTTGATTCTCTAGCCCTAAGAGCTAAATCTAACTCTTTCTTGAAAACATCCAGTGAATTGGCCTCCACTGTTTTCTGTGGCAGAGAATTCCATAGATTCACAACTCTCTGGGTGAAGAAGTTTTTTCTCATCTCAGTCCCAAATGTCCTACTCCTTATTCTTAAACTGGGACCCCTGGTTCTGGACTCCCCCAACATCAGGACCATTTTTCCTGCATCTAGCCTGTCCAATCCTTTAAGAATTTTATGTTTCTATAAGATTCCCTCTCATCCTTCTAAATTCCAGTGAATGCAAGCCCAGTTGACCCATTCTTTCATCATATGTCAGTCCCGCCGTCCCGGGAATTAACTTGGTGAACCTATGCTGCACTCCCTCAATAGCAATAATGTCCTTCCTCAAATTAGGAGACAAAATTGCACACAATACTCCAGTTGCGGACTCACCAGCTGCAGTAGTACAACTGCAGTAGGACTTCGTTGCTCCTAAATTCAAATCCTCTCGCAATGAAGACCAACATGCCATTCGCTTTCTTCACTGCCTGCTGTACCTGCATGCTTACTTTCAGTGACTGATGTACAAGCACACCCAGTTCTCGTTGCCCCTCCACTTTTCCTAATTTAACACTATTCAGATAATAATCCGTCTTCCTGTTCTTGTCACCAAAGTGGATAACCTCACATTTATCCACATTATATTGCATTTGGCAACTCACCCAACCGATTCAAGTCACCCTGCAGCCTCATAGCATCCTCATCTCGGCTCACACAGCCACCCAGCTTTGTGCCATTTGCAAACTTGGATATATCACATTTAATTAAATCGTTAATATATATTGCAAATAACTGGGGTCCCAGCACAGAGCCTTGCGGCACCCCACTGCCTGCGGTCACTTCCTGCCATTCTGAAAAGGATTCGTTAATTCCGATTCTTTGCTTCTTGTCTGTCAACCAATTCTCTATCCTTGTCAATACCCTACCCCCAATACCATGTACTCTAATTTTGCACACTAATCTCTTGTGTGGGACCTTGTCAAAAGCTTTTTGAAAGTCTAGAAACACAACATCCACTGGCTCTCCCTTATCCATTCTACTTGTTTCATCCTCAAAATCCTAGAAGATTGGTCAGGCATGATTTGCCCTTCATAAATCCATGCTGACTTTGACCGATCCTTTCACTGCTTTCTAAATGCGCTGCTACAACACCTTTAACAATCGACGCGAGCATCTTCCCCACTACCGATGTAAGGCTAACTGGTCTATAGTTCCCTGGGCCCGGAGCAGCGGAGTTAATGCTTCTTCTCCACATTGGTTGTAAGCCTGAGCAGCCACTGCTCCATGCTTTAAGTATAATTCGCAAGTCGATCCAAGCCAATTCCTGTCTCATACACTTAAGTCTCCTTTCTTTAAGTTCAGGACCCTAGTCTCCGAATTAACTGTGTCACTCTCTATCCAAATGCAGAATTCCCACATTTTCACACACAAACTGCTGATCATTTTATTCCCAGTGAATGAATGTCCCAGTGATTGAAACACTACATGTGTTTCATGTTCCATTCCCCAACCTCCAGGAGCATTATGTAAAGTGCCAAACCGTGTCAAGACCGTAATTTTTGACAGATTGATTGCAGCAAATGTGCCTTAGGTTTTGTAAACAGTTGTGGGGTGGTGTTGGAGGCAGGAAGAGCAGGAGATACTGTAGCTCTGATGACCCTTAAATGGTCTTGCTTGCATTGGTAATTCATCCAAAATCCATTTCAGCATCAGCCTGGCTGACTGAATTGGTATGATAGTTAGTTTGGTATAATTGTTCGTTACCTGACAGAACAACTGTCTAATTAGTGCTACTCATAATGAAAAGGCTACCATGGCGATTTTGCCTGATTTGATTCAGAGGCTGACCAGCTGGTACTTTAACTGACAGTCGCTTTTGGCCTGCTCAGATCATGTTGCAAGTTTGTAGCATTGCCAGTGAAACTGCAACCATGAAAAAACGTTACAAACTGTGCTGTCCAGAGGTAACGAACAGTGCAGATAGTGAGGCATGATGTGAAGACCTCCGATTTCTTTGCAATGGAGTCCCATTTCCGTGCAGCTTTTGTGTGAAAGCAGAAGAAAGGGAAAGGCAATGAAGAAAAAAAAGTTTTAGTTGCGTACCTTAAAGCATCATTTGGACTTCTACTCGGTAAATAAGTAGTGAAGTATCCTTTTAAGTTGACTATTGATGTTTCATGTGATTTGCATGTGTTTGATAAGGAATATGAATGCTAAGAAATTCTACTAGTCACTGGCCATTAAAGTGCCTGTAACACTGCAACAAGATCAGTCTTGCTTAGACAGTCCTCTGCAGTGGCAATTAAAAATGAATGTCTGTTTTAATGAGCAGGTTCCCAACTGCACTGGATATCAAGATACACTGAGTTAAGTTAAGAATCTGTCACACTATATAATGCTTGTCTACCATATTTTTGTGTGTTTTATTAAAAATCAAATGGCGAGTTTGACAAGTTTGAGAGTAAATTGTGTCACCCCTGGTTGCAATTTAAGAGTCGTCCTTAAATACAGGAGAGGTGCCGGAATACTGGAGGGTGGCAAATGTTGTACCTCTATTCACGAAGGGCTGCAGCGAAAATGCTGGTAACTATAGGCCAGTGAGCTTAACATCTGTAGTTGGAAAGTTACTAGAGAGTATTCTGAGGGATAGGTTATACAGGCATTTGGATCGGGCAAGGGCTGATTAGGGATAGTCAGCGTGGTTTTGAACGTGGGAGGCCCTGTCTCACAAATCTTGAGTATTTTGAAGTCCAAAAAGGTCAATGAGGGTTGAGTTGCAGATGTTGTATGCATGGATTTCATGTAGAGTTCTGGAAAGTTAGATTGCATTAAATCCAAGTAGAGATAGCTGAATGGATAGCAAATTATATTCATAGAAGGAAGCAAAAGGTGATGGTGGAAGGTTCCTTCTCGGACTGGAGACCTGTGACTTGTGGTGTGCCTCAGGGTTCAGTGCTGGCCCCGTTACTGTTTGTCATCTTCATCGATGATTTGGATGAGAAAATACAGAACAAGATTAGCAAGTTTGCTGATGATACATAAGTGGGTAGTTTTACAGATAGTGAAGATGGTTGTGAAAGATTGCAGCAGGATCTTGATCAATTAGCCAGGTGGGCGGAGGAATGGATGATGGAATTTAATACAGAGAAATGTGACATCTAACAAGGGCAGATCTACACAGTGAATGGGAGGCCTCTGCTGAGTGTTGTAGACCAGAGGGGTCTAGGAGTACAGGTGCATGGTTCCTTGAAGGTTGAGTGGCAGGTACATAAGGCAGTCAAAAAGGCTTTTGGCACATTGGCCTTCATCAGTCAGAGTATTGAGTATAGAAGTTGGGAGGTCGTATTGCAGTTGTATAAGACGTTGGTAATTCAGGTTTCACTATACCTCAATTGGTACACATAAACTAACCTTTGCACCTTTGAGACTATTTAGACATTTCTGGGCACCGCATTATAGGAAAGATAATGTTCAACTTGAAAGGGTTCAGTGAAGATTTACGAGGATGTTGCCGGGACTAGAGGGTCTGAGCTATAGGGAGAGGTTGAGTAGGTTGAGTCTCTATTCCTTGGAGCGCAGGAGGATGAGGGGTGATCTTATAGAGGTGTACAAAATCATGAGAGAAATAGATCGGGTAAATGCACAAAATCTCTTGCCCAGAGTAGGGGAATTGATGACCAGGGGACATAGGTTCAAGGTGAAGGGGAAAACAGTTAATAGGGATCTGAGGGGTAATTTTCTCACACAAAGGGTGGTGGATGTATGGAACGAGCTGCCAGAGGAGGTAGTTGAGGCTGGGACTATCCCAAAATTTAAGAAACAGTTAGACAGGTACATGGATAGGACAAGTTTGGAGGGATATGGACCAAGCGCAGGCAGGGGGGACTAGCATAGTTGGGACCTGTTGGCTGGTGTGGGCAAGTTGGGCTGAAGGGCCTGTTTCCACACTCTATGACTCTATAACGACTGTATTAAATAGGGGAAAAACAGAAGATGATTAAAGAGTTTCAATCTGCAATACTGCTTTAAAAGCTACTGCCACCTCCAGGCTGCAAACTATCTACAGTGTCCCACACATTTCTACAGAGGCTAAACAGAATGATCATCATCAAGGACAATAAACCGTGTGAATTGACACTGCTTTTCAAGTTTCTGGCTTGCTTTTATAACATTTAATATTCCGTTTTAAATTGTACAGTGTGCAGATGTACATGTCAATTATAGGACTCGTGATGGTGCATTGGTCATACCTTCTTCATGTGTAGTAGCACATATATGTTCTTACCTTGCCCTTGATTTACAATGAATTGGTCACAATATATGCTGTTGATTACTTAAACTGAATTATAACTGGGCACATCACACATCTTTTGCACATCTTTTGTTGTTATTGTCACCCTTTTTATAAAACGATGATGCTATGTGCCACCACATAGCATTAGTCACAGTAAATTTTTTACACGCGCTTCAAATCTGTGATGGTATTTGGGCTTGGGGTATTGCCACTGTTGCGATCATGGTAAGTGAAATAAATTGATATTGAGAATAGAATATTCGTTTTTGCATGTGTTGCAAGTCTTGCCTTTTTTTATTTAAAGTGAAGTTCTGCATTTAGATGTGTTGGTGCAGTTGACTGAGCATTGCAAAAATGGCCCTATTTAAACCAGCGTGAACCGGTTTCTATTCGCTGTTGTGTTGCAGCTTTGAGAAAATGAATGTCTTTTATTTTCCTTGACTGCTGCTGGCAGAAGGTACTCGCTCTTGTTGAAACTCTCCCACTCTGCGAGAGAATCACAGTACAGCTTGACTCTCTTGATTCATTTTGTGTTGGTGACACATGGGATATGCAGATGGAGCATTCCTCTACAGGCAGAAGAATATTTCTCCTTAATTCTTTGCTGGGAACATTTGTGAGTATTACAAACATAAGTTCCCTGATTTGAGGTTTGTATAACATTGCTATCTGAGCGATAAATGCCTACTGGTGACATTAGGAACTGCATGTGTTGGAATATTGAGCGGAGCACGAAGTTCTGGGGTACCGCAGTGGGCCAGCTCACCTATGGGGGTGGAGGAAAGAGCGTTCACGTCGCAGCCCTGTTTCTACCAATCTTTCCACTAAGAAGCGCAAGACGCCATTGTATGCAGATGCCGAGACGTGTGTTCAGCTCTGGCTGAACAATTTCTAATCTATGTGGACTCGATAAGAAGAAGCTCACCTACAGAGGGAATAGATAGGAGATGTTTCGAGTCAGGACCCTTCTTCAGCCTGATTGTAGATGTTAGAAGAAAACTGGAAAATAAGTGGAGGCAGATCAAGGCCTGCAAGTGATAGGTGGATACAGGTGAGGGTTATTTGACTGGCAGATTGGTGGAGTGACTTACAAAGGCCAGAGATTAAAAAGAGACAAAATGTTGTCAGATGAAGGGAAATGAAATGTAAAACCAGCAGGAAGGATATTTGTGTAATGGTAAGGAGGTCGAGGACAAGAAGGGTGAAAGGAGAAAAATGGTGCACACGTGTTGGGTGCAGAGGAAAGAGAGAGGGGGAGGTGGGGTTCAGTTCAGTTTAGTTTATTATCACATGTGCCAAGTAGTGAAAAAAGTTTGTTGCATGCTAACCAGTCAGCAGAAAGACAATACATGATTACAATCAGCATTTCAACTTCCCCTCCCATTCCCAATCTGACCTCTGTCCTGGGTCTCCTCCATTGCCAGAGTGAGCAACACCGGAAATTGAACAACACCTCGTATTCCACCTGGGTAGCCTGCGTCCGGAGGGCATGGACATTGAATTCTCCCAATTTTGCTAGCCCTTGCTGTCTTCTCCCCTTCCTTAACCCTCGAGCTGTCTCCTCCCATCCTCCTCCTCCCTTTTTCCTTCCTTCTATCCCCCCCCCCCCCCCCACTATCAGTCTGAAGAAGGGTTTTGGCCCGAAACGTCACCTATTTCCTTCGCTCCATAGATGCTGCTACACCCGCTGAGTTTCTCCAGCATTTTTGTGTACCTTCGATTTTCCAGCATCTGCAGTTCCTTCTTGAACACATGATTACAATCGATCCATTTACACTGCATAGATACATGATAAGGGAATAATGTTTACTGCAAGGTAAATCCCGAACAAGGATAGCCTGAGGGTCATCAAAGAAGTAGATCATAGTTCAGCACTGCTCTATTATCTACCGCATTGAGGTAGTTTCCCATGATGGTAAAATGCCTCTGCACTGCTAGCTTGCAGTAAAGTCAAGTCAAGTTTATTCGTCACATATACATACGAGATTTGCAGTGAAATGAAAAGTGGCAATGGTGCACACAAGTTGACGGTACACCATGTTTCATCTCCAGTGCATTCTTTATCATGTCCGTTATTATTGATTCAAGCCGACTCTGATGACACCGTTACTGTATTTTCCATTTAATTATGGTTTTGCATTACTGCATGAATAAACTGTATGATGTGAGGAAGAGGCTGACTTTGTTAGTCCTAGGTACATCTGCAGCTCACTGTGGCCTTTTAACTACCAGTTGTAGTTTTGTCAACTTTGTTATGTTGCTGTATCCATGTGTCTGTTAGCGTTTCTCAAGACTTGCTACATTATGCACATTGAACCGGGCAATGTGGATAAGTTTTTTTTTTGTTTAAAACATGGTCAATTTTTTTTAAATCCTGAAAATTCTGCCTTTGGTATCCTGCTTGGAAGCTGCTTCACCATTTTATAATAATGCTGTGGAAATCCTGTGATTGAATTCCATTCTTGATTTTCACTCTCAAATGCTATTTATCTTTCTGTAGTTTATTTTTTTTCCTTGTCAAATTTTAGTTCCATCCTACCTTGAAAGATGCTCTAAGTAAGTGAGATGATATCAATATTTCATCGGCTGTCTTTTAAATCAAATGTTTCTCTGCTATCTTCGGTGACTTTGTCATTTGGATTCATAGCTAGCTTACTTATAGGTCAGTGGTAGAGTCATGGAGTCATACAGCACAAAAATAGGTTCTTGCAGCACAAAAACAGGCCCTTGCCAGGGGAAGAACAGAATACAGGTGGATAGAACATATAGACATTTTCGCCATCTCCAACAGGATCCCACCAGTAGTCGCATCTTCCCATCTCCACCCCTTTCAGCCTTCCGCAGAGACCGTTCCCATCACAACTCTTTGGTTAACTCATCCATTCCCACCCAAACCACCCGGATCCCATGTACCTTACCCTGCAACCGCAGGAGATGCAACACCTGGCCCTCGACCTCCTCCCTCGATTCTGTCCAGGGACCCCGACAGTCCTTTCATGTCCGGCAATGGTTCGCTTGCACCTCCTCCAACCTCATCTATTGTATCCATTGTTCAAGATGTGGACTCTTATACATTGGCAAGACCAAACGTGGACTGGGCGATCGCTTCGCTGAACACCTTCGCTCAGTCTAGCTGGACCTACCAGATCTCCCGGCTGATAAACATTTTAACTCTCCTTCCCACATTGACCTTTCTGTCCTAAGCCTCCTCCATTGTCAGTGAAGCTAAATACAAATTGGAGGAATGGCATCTCATATTTCGCTTTGGCAGTTTACAACCCAGTGGTATGAATATTTATTTCCCCAACTTCATTAACCCCTGCAGTCCCTCTCTCTCTATCCCTGCCCCACCCAAGTTGCTTGAGCTTCTTGCAAACAGCTAATAATGGCCTGTTTCCTTTATCATCGTTTCTTTTTTGCATATGTTTCATTCATTGTTCTATATCTCTCTACATCATCGCCTATATCTCTCATTTCCTTTACCCATGACTTTCAGTCTGAAGAAGGATCTTGTCCAGATACATCACCAATTCCTTCTCTCCAGAGATGCTGCCTGTGATGCTGAGTTACTCCAGCTTTTTGTCTATCTTATAGCAGATTTACCTGTATATGAATCCCTCTTTGACGTTGTCAATTAAAGATGGAGGATATGTCAACCAATTGTTTATGCAAGACGGTGCCAAATAAATTATTGCAGATTTTCCGCAAATGGCCTTTCAAAACTGGGGATTATTTTTGGTGTATCTTTATTAATTTAGGGATTTGTTGGGGATGCCTGACTTCATAACTGCCATGAATGCACTTTGAAATGTGGACCCATTAGACTGGAGAAATGTCCCAACCTGAAATGTCACCTATCCGTGTCCTGCAAAGATGCTGCTTGACCCACTGAGTTTACTCCAGCGCTTTGTATGTTTTTTTACTTTTGAAATGTATTGGGATTTTTCAGTGTTATTGAGAGGCTAGGAGGAGAAGTTAAATAATATATTTATAAAGTGATTTTTCTCAAAATACACTTCAAACGTACTGTGTCCATTTTCTGGATCAATTACAAATCTTGCATTTTATCCATGATTTTCCTTTTGTATTCAGTTAAGTTACTTCCCAAAATTGCAGTAGATTAGCCAGCATCTGCAGCCCCTTGTGTCTCCAGAATAATTTATGCCTAAATTTACATTGTAGATGTTTGTTTGACACTTTGAGAGGGTGGTAACTTCTCTACATTTTAGTGAGGACAATTTTGATTCTGCTCACTTATTTCTTGTGCATTGGTGTATATGTGACATGTAAAGGTTTATGACAAATTATGCCACTGGCACTTGTTTGATAAGTGTAAGCTTTGGACGCCATTTGTGTGCTGTATAATGTTGCTGTGCACAGAAGCTGCTGTGGTCAACATAGGCTATCTATTATTATATTATTTATTATTAAATCGTTGAAAACATTAGCGACGCAGTGGTGCTGGTTTCCTACGGGCAATATTATCCATTATACTATCTCGGATTTTCATTCATGGAGAGTATAATGGATAACCCATCTCGTGTGTCTTTGCTTTTGGAATTTTTACGTTCATCATTCTTTGGGCAGCACTAATTTAGTGCCTGGTTTTGAATCCGAAAATGTACTGGGTTCAATTTTTATTACTGTATAAGCAATTTATATTTTTAGTTGAGAGATGCGGAAGCAGGACCTTCGGCCCACTGGGTCCACTCCGACCAACGATCCCCATACACTATCACTATCCTACACACTAAGGACAATTTACGATACTTATTGAAACCAAATTATCCTCCACACCAGTGCGTCTTCGGAGTGTGCGTGGAAACCGGGTAAAACCCATGTGGTCACAGGGAGAACGTACATACTCCATGCAGACAGCACCCATAGTCACGATCGAACCCGGGTCTCTAGTGCAGAGTTTTTGTGGTTATAGTTATTTAATTAGCTTCATTACCGAATGTACAGTAGATACAGTGTGGGAAAAGTTATTTTATTTGAACAAAAGCTATTTTTATAAAAATTTAAAATTCCTATATTATCCAATTTGCTTGCTGAATTCATGATACAAAGGAGGCTCTGGTGGATTTATAGAAGCAAATTCAATCTGATGACACCAGAAGTATACAATTAATTGTAAAACAATATGGGTTATCTCAGCATTTCGAGATATGCTACATATGGTAATATAAAGAGTCTTTTATCATTGTGAAGAATAGGAAATGATCTAATTGAAAGCACAGATATGTTGCAGGGTTGATGCTGATGCTTTCCCCGTCTCAAAATAAAGAGCTCGCCAATCGTTGCAGAACATTTCTTCACCCAGACGACGATGAATCATAGACTCCCTTGTACAATTGGGTTGCGGAGACTCAGGGCGGCAGCGGCAGCGGCAGAGTTGCTGCCTGACAGTGCCAGAAACTCTGATTCGATCCTGACTACGGGTGCTCTCTGTACAGAGTTTATACATTCACCTCGTGACTATGTGGGTTTTCCCTGGTGCTCTGGTTTCCTCCCACATTCCAAGGATGTACAGGATGTACAAAATGTAAACTTGTCCCTCGTCCTTAGGACCGAGTGATCCGAAGGGCTTGTTTCCGCTCTCCATCTCGAAACTAAACTAATCAAGTACAAAAGGTAGACACACAGTGCTGGAGTATCTCAGCGGGACAGGCAGCATCTCTGGAGGGAAGGAATTGGAGACATTTCGGGTCGAGACCCTTGTTCATACTGATGTCAGGAGAGTGGGCGGGCCGAAGATAGAATGTAGTCGGAGACAGTAAGACTGGTGGGAGAACTGGGAAGGGGGAGGAGATAGTAAGGGTTATTTGAAGTTAGAGAAGTCAATGTTCATACTGCTGTTCATACTGCTGGGATGTACACTACCCAAGTGAAATATGAGGTGCTGTTCCTCCAATTTGTGCTGGGCCTCGCTCTGACAATGGAGGAGGCCCAGGACAGAAAGGTTAGATTGGGAATGGGAGGGTGAGTTGAAGTGCTGAGCAACCGGGAGATCAGGTAGGTTAAGACAGACTGGGCGGAGATGTTCAGTGAAGCGATTGCCGAGCCTGCACTTGGTCTCGCCGATGTAGAGAAGTTGACACCTGAAACAGCGGATACAGTAGATGAGGTTGGAGGAGGTGCTAATCAAGTACAGATCCTCACAGGTTACAAACACGTGACTTGTGTGCACCCTTGCATCTAAACAACATTTTGAGACTGGCAGAATAGATTTGCCAGCTGCCGCAGGACATTAGGCATCCTCCGCAGTGTAGGAACTCGTTTTGAGGCAATATCATTGCATCTTGCTGAAAAATATCAATTGTGAGTTAAATGCCCTGATTTAACTACATGTTGCCCATGATTGGCCTATGGTTACATTTAAATGTATTGCCAGGCAACCACATTTCCAACTTTCGAACGGTTTGGCTTGCAAATAATTCTTGGGAACGCAACCCTGTTGTAACCTGGTGAGGATTTGTATATTCAGACAGTTCCAAACCTTTTTGGATATTAAGGGAATCTAAGAAAATCAATGAGTAATTTACTTATCTTATCTTAAGGCAATTTATAACTTTAGAGATACAGAGGGAAACGGGTAATTTAGCCAGTCGCGTCCGCACCGACCAGCAGTCGTTCCGTGCACTAACACCATCCTACACATTAGAGACAATTTCTTGTTCATAAGTTATAGGAACAAAATTATGCTGTTCGGCCCATCAAGTCTACTCCGCATTCAATCATGGCTGATCTATCTTTCCCTCTCAACCCCGTTCTCCTGCCTTCTCCCCATAAATACTGATATCTGTACTAATCAAGAATCTTATCTATCTCTGCCTTCAAATTTACAATTTTACCGAAGCCTGCAAACCTGTATGTCCTTGGAGTGTGGGAGGAAACCAGAGCACCCGGAGAAAACCCATGCGGTCACAGGGAGAATGTACAAACCCCGTACAGACAGCACCCGCAGTCAGGATTGAACCCGGGTCTCTGTTGCTGTAAGGCAGAAACTCTATCGCTGTGCCGCTGTGCCACTGTGCCATCATTTAACCTGGCCGAAAAGGATGACATCTGTCCTGGTATGGCTGTTTTGATATTTGTGACACCTACATTTTCACAGATTTCAAATGACTGGGTTTAGGAGTAGGGTTTTGTTGTGGCAAGCTTCTAGGAATTGAATTCAAATTGTCATACCTAACTGGAGAAGCAGTTTTTAATGATTACGAGTTTCAAGCTAGGTTCTCGGATGTCAAGCCTTTGTATAATATACTGGGCTCTGGGCTGTATGCTGTCCCCAGAGTGTTCAACCATTTTGAAACTCTTTACTTTTCTAACTTCAAAGTGGTGCACAAAGGCTGCTTTCTCATCATTTCACATTTGAGACATATAAAATTCAGCAGTGTTAAAGGGGGCCGTGATTATGATTCCAATATGTGCCTGCATTATGTAGCATCACAGTATGATCTCTTCAGCTTCAGCTGTATTACTGCCAGCCTCTATGTAACTTTGCCTTCTACCTGCAGAATTAATATAGATGTCTTAGTCATGCAGCACAGAAATGGGCCCTTGGGAAATAAATGGATGGGAGGTTTCATTGAGCTGTTCTTTAAAAGAGCAGGCAGACTCAGTTGGTAAAAATGGCCTCCTGTGTCAAAATCTTTCTGGAGTATATTTAAAATATTTTGTTGTGCATTATTCATGGATTTTCTAATTCAGTATAATGGCACAGCACCAGGAACACTGAGCTAAGGGAGAAAAGTTATTAATTCTGATTTTGCAGAGGCAGCATATTTTTAGACCATTTGATTTACACATTAATATGCAGGGATGTGAGTGCAATTGGTATCCTTCTGTCTAGAATGTCTACTTAAGTTGAAAAGTGAGAGGTAATATATCAGAAAACTGCTATACAGTAAGCATTTATGCAGTTAACAGCACAGACCAAAGAACAAATCATAGAAGAATTTCTCCTGCAGGGAGACGTTGAAAATGATGAAAAGAATACATTTATTGCCTTTAGTCATAGACATAGAACAGCAAAACCATGATCAGAAGGCCTGACAGTGACTCAGTTATTGATCTCATGCAAGTATGTATTACATGAGCAGCCTATAAATAGGGTAGCTAATCAATTGCAAAGTAGGTGAAAAAGCAATAAGATTGAAGAAAGACACAAGGATGTTGGAATTGGAGCAAAACAAAAACAGCCTGTTGGAGGGGGTGGAAGATTGCAACCTTCATGTGATCCGCCCTGTTTCGATGAATGCAATCAACCCGGCGTGCGCAATCCAATAAGATCAAATAGAATAAGTTGTCCTACAACTTTAGGCTGTGCACGCCATACGCAAGAAGAAGAAGAAGCCTGTTGGAGAACTGTGGTTCGAGGAGCATCTGTGGAGGCCAAGGGATAATGGATGTTTAGGACCATGACTCTGTATCAGGAAGATATCTTCAGTCTGAAGAAAGGTCTTGAACCGAAACATCACCTACCCATGATCTTCAGAGATGCTGCTTGACCTGCTGAATGAATCCAGCACTTTGTGTCCTTTTTCATTGGCAATAGTTTTGTGAAGTATCATCAACGTGAAATCTGATATTTGGAAAAAACATAATTTGGCTCAATGGCTCAATTTCCAAATGTGAAATAGGTTCAGTGATGCCATGAGGTTTGGCCCCTTCCACATTTCTTTTGGCAGCGAGGAGGCTTTAGGAGTTTTAGCTTTGTACTTACAGTCGTCCAATATTTAGACTGCTCATGCAGTGCATACCTGAAAGAGATCAATAACTTAATTTGGCTTGGGGTTTCTGATCTTGCCTTTGCTTTGAGAGCATCAAGTCTTGATGTTTAAATTCAACTTGAGTTTATAACTGACCAACCTACTAGTAATTGCTTTCTCTCCACAGGTTTAGTGAAATTATTCTCTCTGTATTCTGCTCTGTTTGTTCCTTTGTGGTTGTTTCTAGAACATCCTCTCTGCTTTGTATTTTAAAGATGAGAGTATTTGCCATTCATCCATGTTAGTACTTTTGAGGAATGTTACCAAAACGGTTTTATAAAGAGCATCAAAATGCATCTCCAATTTCTAGACTCTGCAAAGAAGTATTATTGTGCTATTGTTGCATTTGGTATTCATTGCTCAGTCAGCTGAAAGCTACTTTCGACAAGCATACAAATCCACTTGGCTTCATGACAGCCTTTGGATAAGAACTGTTTTAATGAGGACAGCAGTAGATTAAAAATAATTACACAATCTCATAGCAGAAGAAAATGTCATGAGCCAGATAATATTCGACCTCTTTGAATGTTTAGAAGTTGAATGTTGTGGGACATGAGTTCAGAGCAACAAGATTTAAAGACTTTGAGTTATTTTCATGATATTTCCATGCCCATTGAAAACAAACATGGATAGATTTTAAACAAGATTGCCTTCCATAATGGGGGACTTCTGTAAAAGAATCAGAAGACCACAGTATTATACTCAATTTTGGTGCAATATAAGTGTTCAAGAATGACAGGAAGGATTACTTATAAGTTAAGTGAAAAGAGCAGAAAATCTGGAATTCATTATCTTTAAATGGGGGTGTTTAAGGGGGAAATTTAGTTGTCCTTAATATGTCTTTTATAGCCACAGAAACATCTTTTGATGTCTAGTCACTGTAATAATATGGGAAGCATAATTGTAACAAGATATGGATTTTCTCTGCAGGAATGTTAATAACCAGAGGATACAGAATCAAGATACCTAGCAATAGAAGGAAGTGAGAGATGAAAAGTTTATTTTCTTGGCAGTGAGTTGATATTATTTGGAATGCGTTAGTTGAAAAGCTGGTGGAAGCAGATTCAGTTTAACTTTAGATAGGGAATTGGATCAGAAATAATTGCCACAGCAGCATGAGTGGGAATGATTTAATCTTTTCAAAGAGCCAACTTTGACACTGTGAGCTGATTGCATTTTTTGCACTCGAAGGCTATATAACAGTTGCAAGATTCGATCTCTCTCTCTGTATGCTGGGTAAGACATTTCGAGGCTGAGGGGACCAGAGGCAGAATTTGTAGATTACTTTAACAGGAAATAGTAGGTCCCCTCAGGGACCAAATGTTAAGTCTTTGTTTGTAGTCGGGAGATAGCCGTGGTGTCTTGAATCAATTATTCAACAGGGAGCAGGGTGAGAGTTAGATGGGGTGTACGTTAATAGTCTGAAACGTGTGTAACTAGAAAGAAGAATTGTTAGAGATATTGACTCGCCAATTTCCAGGTCCTGAAGGATTCTATCCCATATGTTATAGGAAGCAAAGGGTGACTTGGGTTACAAGGAGAGATTGGATAGGTTAGGTTTGTTCATAGTCGTGCACAGGAGGTTGAGGGTCGAGTGTTTTGAAGCTTATAAAAGTGGGAAGGGCATTGAAGAGTTAGATAGTCACAATAATTTTGCTCTGGTCGGGAACATAAGGTTTAAGGCAAGAGAGGAAGTAGTTAAAGGAGATCTGAGGGGCACTTTTTTGACACTGAGGGGGGTGGGTGGATGGAACAAGATGCCAAAGGAGGTGGTAGGGATGGGTATAACCAGTGTTTAAAAAGCATTTGGATTGGTGCATGGTTGGGAAATGAACAGAAGCATCTGGGCCAATTGCAGGAAAATGGGATCGGCATTAATTAGTGGGGATAAACAGCCTGTTTCTGTGCTGTATGTCTCTGACGTTATTACAGCAACTCTGAATTACTTTTACTCTAGGTCTATTCTCCTTTAATGCTGAAATCAGCAACACCTGTGTTAATGCCAATATCAAGTAGGGAAGAAGCACTTTGCTCCTGCTGATTTTCCACTATACTATTATGGGACTGCTGTGAATATATTTGACCTTGACTCAGTAATTGGTGCACCAGACTAAAACAGCATAATCGTTTAACTTATTTAACTGCTGTTAGTAGTTGAATATGTTGTAAGGAGGGCTTGATATGTGTCACCTGACATTTTGCTGATTTTCAGTAAGGTGATAAATAAAGCCCTGGAAATATTCAGCGTCTCCTGAGTGAGAAGTGGAATGGATGTTTAGACCCTTAACTTGCCTTCAATGGTGAATCTTTTTGAAAGACTTTTGACCTCAAATATTGAAGTTTTGTTCCATGTCCCATAGTATTGGAAGACCTTCTGAGCATTTCCAGATCTTCAGATGTTCTGTTATTTCCTACTTCCGGCCATCATGTTGTTACAGACTGGAAAATAAAAACTGCCCATAAACTTCATGTTTTCTTTAGAAAGATGTCGATCAACTTGCCTGCAGTTATTCGGGTGTGGTTGTGATCAATGCAGTAAAAAGAATGTGGGTAGATGGAAAGGCATTCAAAGATGATATTATGACAGTTAAATGATTAAAATGTCACCCACATTTTCATTTTACTGATGCTAATATGTAGTGCATTTCCTTTCATTTTCTACAAGTTAACATAGATAGATTGATCCTTTTTAGTTTTAGCATGGAATCAGGCCCTTCAGCCAACTGAGCCCACGCAGTCCATCGATCACCTGTTCACACTAATTCTATGGAACCCCACTTTCTCATCTATGCACAAGGGGCAATTTACAGTGGCTAATTAACCTACAAAGCTGCAGGTCTTTGGGATATAGGAGGAAACCAGAACACATGGAGGAAACCCACGCGGTCACTGGGAGATGGTCATAAGGGATATTAGTGGAATTAGGCCATTCAGCCCATCAAGTCTACTCCACCATTCTATCATGGCTAATCTATCTATCCCTCCTAACCCCATTCTCTTGTCTTCTCCACACAACCTCTGGCACCTGTGTTAATCAAGAGTCCATCTATTTCTGCCTTAAAAATATCCATTGACTTGGCGTCCGCAGCCTTCTGTGGCAAAGAATTCCACAGATTCACCACCCTCGAACTAAAGACATTTCTCCTTATCTCCTTCCTTAAAGAACGTCCTTTAATTATGAGATTATGACCTCTAATCCTAGACTCTCCCGTCAAACGCTCATCAAACCTACTCATTCCTGGGATCATTCTTCTACACCTCCTCTGGACCCTCTCCAGATCCAGCATATCTGTCCTCAGATGGTGCCCAAAATTGTTCACAATATTCCAAATGTGGCCTTACCAGCACCTTATAGAGCCTCAACATTACATCCCTGTTTTTGCATACAATCCCTCTTGAAATAAATGCTAGCATTGAGTTTGCTTTCTTTACTACTGATTCGACTTGCAGATTAACATTTTGGGAATCCTGCACCAGCACTCCCAAGTCCCTTTGCACCTCCGATTTCTGGATTCTCACCCCATTTAGAAAATAGTCTACACGTTTATTCCTACTACCAAAATGCATGACTCAACACTTTGCTACACTATATTCCATCTGCCACTTCTCTGACCACTCTTCCAATCTGTCCAAGTTCTTGCTTTCTCTACACTACCTGGAAATTGTGCAAACTCTACACAGACACTGCTCCCGACGCCAGGATCGAACTGGATCTCTGATGCTGTGCGGCAGCAGCTCCAACATCTGTGTTACTGTGCTCTCTCTGTTTAAAGCATGAGCTTCAAGTATTTTAAATTTGTTGAATAATAACAGTTCTAAAAATAGTGATATTTGTTGTAATTTCCTTTGTCCCTGTGACTTTCTCCAGGCGTTTCACTGATAGCAACTCTCCAAATAAGCTTAAAGCTGTGCCTGTATACCACCATATGGTTTGTTGAATCGTGCTATTCAAATAATTAGATGCAAATTCATCTTATTTATTTTTAACTTGATAACTTCTATCCTCAGAGTGGCAATACCTTGCAGCTGTGTCAATTCATAAGTATCTTTGCATTACAACTTGCTGTGTAATTACCAGGCTGAAACAACTCAACTGCGTCTTCTCTTTGCAACCCACAATTCATAAATAATTCTCGACAGCTGTCAATTTTACAAATGTCACTCTGTATTCTATAAGATATGACATTTACCCAGTAATTTTCACCTGTCAATCATTCATTTCATAACCCAATTAGATCCCAATACTGAAGCTAAAAACAGAGATATTGTTCATCTAGAGCGGAGATCAGTTTAACTTGGCATCATGTTCAGCATGGGCATTGTGAGCTCAAGGGTCTGTTCCTGTGCTATAATGTTCTGTGTTCTCTGTAGTACTGTGATTGCCTAAAATTTGAAATAAAAAGATAATCTGGAATAATGGTTATTCCAAAGAAATGAGCTTCAGATATGCATTTTTGCTGAATATTCAAGATATTCATGGTTACTCCAAAGAAATGAGCTTCAGATATGCATTGTTGTGTGATATTGTTAGCTTGCTTATTATCGATCAAATTCTGACACTGTTTTGAGATGTAAAGCTACGAATCCTACTTCTAAAACTTGTATCAATGGATACTAGAATTTTTTAAATATTTTACTCCCTATTTCGATATTTGTGGGCAATATTTAACAATTTCCAGTGCTAGATGTTTGTTTGTTAATTATTTAATATTTTGTTTCATATTATTTGTTTGGAAAGCCTCTTTCCATTTACCAGCATTTCTTGAACTGAATATTTAATTGAATTCAAAAGATCATTACAAAATAAAGAGAGAAATAAATCATCTTTAGGAATGATGTTTAGTCCATAATTCCCCAGTCTGTTGTGAGGTGTAAATCTATTGGACAACTCCATTTAAATCAAATCCCAAACTGCATTCCTACAATGAATTAACTAAAATGTAAGAGTTATTTGAAATGTGATGAGTTTAAATAAAATGATTGTTACGATGCTTCAGAAGTCGTGCAACTGCTTTAAGTGTGAGTGTGACTGACTGTTGAATAGCAATTCGGATTGCCAGATGACTTGACTTTATTTTTTTTTCTCTTTGACAACTCTCATTTTTGGATACAGAGCTTGCTGCGGTAATTCTAGACCAGTACATTGAACATATCGCAAAATTGAGGGGGGAGAAAACCCTCTAAGGGATGTCCCAGTGGTGTGGACAATAATAACTAGTGTTGTACTGTACAAAGCAATTCATTCTTTATCTTTGCTGGGTGAAATTGGCAGTAAGAGCACTATAATTGGCATCTGTATTTTCGGCCTTGCATGAGAAAGAATCAGAGGTTTGCAGCCCTGATTATTAATCAGAGGCGTTTTGTGTGGAATATCCATTCAGGAGTGGGTTTTCCATGGCCGATAAACATTTGCTTTAAAAAAAAAAAAAAAAAAAATCAAAAAAATCCAAAAAAAAAAAATCACAGTTGAACAATAATTGTTCTGAAAAGATAGTTGTGTTACTTCAGCCTCTAGAACAGAATGAATTAATATCAAGAGCGAGAAATCAAATAAAGATGTTAGTCAGCAATCTTATCTACTCAAGCAAAATGGTGAATTTTGAATTTAACAATTATTTTCATTTCAACTTCACATGAATCTTAAATTTTACTTAATTTGTTTAATGGAGTTGCCGAATTGCTTTGCGTCCCACAACAGAGGGAGGAATTGTTGAACTAAGTATCTCTGCCAAAGGTTATTCAACGTTATTTATTCCTCACTTTGTTTTGTAATGATATTTTGAATTGTTAAATGTTTAGTTCAACAGATCTGGCTGAGCAACACAATAAAACTGCAAGGCGTGATTTTGGTCCTGATGTCATCCGTATGATAGTTCCAGAGATGCTTACCATTTCCAGTGTGTCATTTGAGGAAAACACTCATTTAACTGAATGGGATTGTTAAGGAAATAGTGGGAATATGGAATTGAGACAGATCATTAGCTGTGACCTTTTGAATGGTGGAGCAGGCTTGAGAGGCTGAACAGCCAACTATTCTTCTACATGAAGTAGAGGCAGGTGAAGATTGAGAGAAATGAATTGATGTGCAGAGTTGACGTTTGAATGAAATTATGCTTAGTTGTGAGTCTTTCGGGAACTCTGGACGGTTGGCATTGAAAGCTTTGGGCTTTACACAAACCACCTTGAGTGCGGTTATGGGCTGGCAGCTCAACTTGAGCACGTTCGTGGAGTAATGGTTCTACTGAGGGAAAGCATTTTGGATTAATTCAGTGAATGATTATTTGGGCAAGCCTTTGATTGGGAGCTGGCGTAGCGCAATCTCTGTGGGTCGAGGCTTCTAGTTTTCTAAATTCTAAGTATGAGAGGAGAGGCGATGCAATTCCTAGGGCATGCTTTTAGAGAGAAGTAGTGCTTGTGGCAAGCATTCAAAGGATTGAATGGATATGGTAAAGGTGCTTTCGTAGTGCTTCAATAGGGTGAGCTCTCCGGGCGGTGGGATTGAGAACACTGCACACATTTGTTGGAATCATTCTTCATTGTTAACCTCCACCTGCAAGGGAAATTTAGCATTGTATGTCGCTTTAAAACTCTGTGTAAAATTCTTACATTATGATTATTATGTGTATTGCTGATTAAATCTTTACCATGCTCTGATTTTGGCTTTGACTATTTTTCTTCAGCTTTCCTTATTACACAAACCCATCTCCCTTCTGAGTAATTTGAATTATTAGGCATGTTCTCTTTATTAAACTCATCCTACTTTGCTCAGTATGAATTTCAGTGCCTGCGAATGGAAATGTCGCCTGTCACCATTTATTGATTCAGTTCCAGAATCCGGAAATAAAGAATTACCATGTCGAAAAACTTGCATTCTACTGTCGATTTAAATTAACAAAAGAGAGTATTTCAATTAATTCTTGAGATGAATAGAACATCTTTGTTGTAGTTATTATCTTTTGTTCTTTGTATTAGTATTGTGTTTTTTGGTAGAATTTTTTTTTAATCCATTGAAGGGACAGAAGGTAAGGACCTGTGCAATGATTATAGATGGTTGAACTATTTGACTGGAAAAGCAAAACAACTTGTTTTTGATTCCAAAGCTGCTTAATTCCTTTTTTTAAATGCTGTCTTGATATGGAAATCCCACACTGAATCCATCTGTACAGTAGGCTAAGTAGTGCAGCTCCCGAGAGAGAGAGAGTGCGAGAGAGAGAGAGACATTTGTGCCACGGGCTCTTGGTCTGAACCATTAAACTGAACATGAATTCAACAGGGGAGTAGAACGCAAGAGGAAACGCGGAGAAATGTTGATATTTGCCCCAAAGGATTAATCACGAGTAAATACTGCCGCTGTTGAATTTAATGATGTGAATCTTGTGCAAAACAAATCAAATGCATAAAACCGCAGCGTTTGTGTTAATTTGCAGTAGCAGACCAACCCTTGAAGATAATAGAGAAATCAAGTTCAGAGCAGCTCCTTTCTATTCTGTTTAATTCTGTGCTAAGTAATCTGTTTGAAGCATGGCATGGGTGCTTTCACAAGCAAAGCATTTCGACTGCAGTGATCATCTCACCCACACAAAAAGAAGTCTACTACATCTGGAGATGTGGTAGAGAAAGGAAAAAGCTGCACGAAAACAAAAGTGACTTCTGAGACATTTAGCCATGCCAGGGAACGAGGCTCTCCCATTTACGGCTGACCGATGTCACCAGGAGACAGTTACTGCTCTTCCTTTGCACAGCAACACGGTAAATTCAGATTATGTGGTCCTTTGCTGTAAATCTCCAGAGGTGGGGAAAGATATGATGGAGGGGGAAATTCAAAATTTAATTTGGTTCCTTTTTCTTTGAAATTTGTATTCTTGGGTATCATCTTGCACATCATAACCCTTGAGGGTTTTAAAATTGAATACATTTTTGAGCGATTTTGCCACATTCAGCTTGGATTCTTAAAATTTGAAATGTCTCTTATTTTGTTCCTGCATTGACGAGTTGAATTGAAGTTAAAGGGCAACAACACTGAAGCTATTTTAAAAGTTTAAAGCAAAATCAAAATTGGTGGATGTTAGTTATGGTATGGAGTTGTGGTGGAGGGGAAGGGAGGGGGGGGGAGGTTATGGAGAGGGTATCTGATGTATGGATGTTGTATCGCTTTCTCTCATTTTTCTAAGGGTTTTCTTGAAGTATGAAAGATTTTAATATTGTACAAAGGGAAGTGTGTGTAATAGCATCTGTTGTAAAGTATGAAATTGGGAAGCTCTTGATCAACAGTACCCGGAATTTAAAACAGTGATCATTTCTGACAGGGCCTTTGTAATTTTTCTGTGTAATTGTGTGTAATTGAAAAAAATAATAGCTTTGTAAGTCACTTTATTATCCAAGTCCACCTAACATGAGGTTAAAAAAAAAAAAGTCAAATGCTAAATATTTGAAACTAAAATATTGCACGTTGATGGTGCAGAAGTGGTCCTAGACTTTAATTTGAAATGTTCTTCCTGACTTTGTTTTCTGTTGCATTCGAGATTAATTACTGGAGATATTGGTAAAATGTCTTGAGGACTAGGGTGCTTTGTTAAACATACTTCTATCACTTTTTTCGTTTACATAAGAAATGACCAGGGATTTAGAATATGCACCTTCCCTTAATGGCCATAACTGCATGATAGCACACTGCCGTATCATAAATTCAATTTTCACTTCAGAGGCTTCCATTGAAGTGTCGAGGAAGTGCTACATTGGAGGAAGTGCAATCTTTCAGATGAAAGATGAACCCAAGATCAACCCTCCACCTCTATCCCTTAAAATGTAGAGGAATGCTAATGATCACTAAAAAAATGAAGGTAGAAACAAGGTATTGCAGGTACTTGGTTTACAAAAAAAAGACAAAGTGCTGTAGTATTCAGTGGGTCAGGCAGCGTCCCTGGAGATCATGGATAGGTAACATTTTAGGTTGGGACCCTTCTTTGGATCCAGTCTGAAGAAGTGTCCCGATCCAAAAACTCACTTCCATGTTCTCCAGGACTGCTGCCTGACCCACTGAGTTCCTCCAGCACTTTGTCCTTTTTATCGTTATAAATGAGTTTATTGAATATCATAATTTTTTTTTTACTCTTGACTCTTGCCAATTGTCAGTAGGGTGTTTCATTCCATTTATCAGTAGCTACACTAAAATTAGATAAATGGTTGTAATCTGTTTCATATAATCTAAACACAAGTCCATTTGTTTTACACCTTTGTTGAAGAACTTGTATTTCCAAGAAGTGAATATTCTGTGTGAAATGCTGGAGGTTGTAGGAAGTCCCGATAGAAAGTTATAAAATTATGAGAGGCATAGAGATGGTAGATAGCCAGAACCTTTTTCCCAGTTTGGGAACATCAGATATTAGAGGGCATAACTTTAAGACGAGAGGGGCAATGTTGAAAAAAGTGCGGTGCAAGTTTTTTATTTACACAGAGGACGGTGAATGCCTGTAATGCGCTGCTGGGGATGGTAGTTGAGGCAGATACGATAGTGGTATTTAAGATAGGCATTGGGATTTGCAGGGAATTAAGGTATATGGATAATGTGCAGACAGTTAAGTGTTGGTTTTGACATCATGTTCGGCAGAGACATTGTGAGCCGAAGCGTTCTTGTGCTTGTAATGTTCTGTTCAATGGATTGACCTAGATTTGCTATAAAGAATAGTAACATGCATGTGTTTTGTTGACCTCTTTGCATGTGTACAATGTCTGCTGATTTCTACAGTTGCTCTCTTGATTGTCATAATGTGTAGCTAATCTCAATTGATCCCTTGTATTTGTGTTTTTTAAAACCCAATATCCCAAGTAATACCTTGCTTTCTACTCTGACACAAACTTGAAGTGGTTTCTTATCTAATTTCACCATTGCCAGATTTATCTGAACTGGATAGAACACTACTTTCTGTCAAATGTGGTCACTGCTGTCACTTTCACTGGGAAGGTAAAACGGTTACAGGCTCTTTTCCATCTCTTCAACAACTTTCTCTTTTCTCCAGCAATTAGTGCAAGTTTTTTAGTACTAACATGCAAGCCACAAGGTCGGCTATGTCTGCCGAATCCCACGTTACCTTAACCCACTCTGCATTAACTACGTCCTGGCCTGTTCTGAAACTCATGTCCCATCTCCTGGCTTTTTTTCCTTCACTGTCATGTGACATTCCGTTGTCCTGTTCTCAAATTGTTAAAATATTTTTCTTTTGGTGACAGAACCCCCAATTTATTTATTAACAGCACCCACAATTGTCAGTGACCTCTGCTGACTGTATTTTTCTGGATTTTGTATGATTCCAATGAGTTTGCCATGGTGGGAGGCGATGAGAATTAATTCAATACCCCCTTCATTTAAAATCTTAAGAGATAAATAATTGTCCAGATTTATTGGCGAAATGAGATTTAAAATGCTTCTTTGGACTGTTTAATCCCATGGGACCACTCATCCCTGCAGACATCTTCTGCCAGTGGGAGCTCAGTTCAAGTCAGCATCTTCAAATTGCCAAATGTTTAACTTACGAGCATTAGCCAGGGGGAATATATATCTTTGCATCTCTTTTTACTAAATAATGGTTAGCGAGACCAAGACGGGTCCAGACCTGAAACATCGCCTATCCATGTTCTCCATAGAAACTGCCTGACCCACTGAGTTACTTGAGTACTTTGTCTTTTTTCAAGGGACATACAACTTGATTATTTGTTGAGGGATAGCATCTCTCCCCCCCCCCCCCCCCCCCCCCCCCCCCCCCCCCCCCCCGCACCGTCCCTGCAACTGAACACTTTTTTCTCATTTCCAATTCTCATGAATTGTCTTCAATTAAACCATCAGCTGTGTTCCTCTTCCCTTTAATGCTGCCCGCCTGCTGAGTATTTCCAAACTGTTGTGTGTTTAGTTTTCTGGCAACTGCAGTTTAAAAAAAAAGGTATGTTCAAAGTATTCTTAAATCTCTTGAATATGTTGTACTTTTCAAAACAACTTGACTCCTCGATTTTATTCACAGAGATATAAACTACTAACAAGAGTCCTGAATGATTAATGAACATTTATAGAATCATCAGTATTTGCAATGATTGCATTAACCCAATCGTGGTACAGTCTTTCTAAACCAGAGAGAGACAAATGTATCCTTCGCTTCCTGTCACAGGGTGACAATAACAGTGACAAACACCCTTTACAAAGCACAATGGTAATGTAAAGTGATACTGTAAAGCGAGCCATCCGAAGCCTTGCCTCATAACTTGAATTCAAAGAAAAGCTGTGTCCGAGTTAACAATAAGGAAGTTGGTGAAAGAAATACTTCAAAAGCTATACATGTCTGCTATACGTCTCATTACTTCAGTTTTCATAGAGCAGCACATTTTTGAAAAAAGCATTTGAAATTCAGCAGAATAGAAAAAGGAAACTCTCTGATGCAACCACTTTTTGTCAAACCATTTGTATTGAAGCATACATGACGTAAATATTGGGAAATCCAGCCCATTTCAGCTGTGCCATGTAGTTTATAAGTGCATTTGCAGTGAGCAGTTATTATTGTACCTCATTTCTTGCGACATGCATCAACAATGTGTGAGAAAGGGACTTGTCTGAATTGGTGTAGAGTTTGGATTCAGTGCCAAATTGGTGAAGTTATTGCACTACATGTTTTTGGTTAATGGACATGACTGTCCCATGAGATATACTGAGATTCCACTTTGCAGCCTCTCCTGCAACAAGGAGCTTCTGGGTCTGAGCACTGCTAACGCTTTCTCATCATGAGGAGAGACCAGTTTAATGCAAGTAAACCAAAGGTACAGTAAATGTTTCCCCTCGACTAATTCTTCACTAATGTGTTTTCCACAGCAAATCCGAGGATTTAGAAGAGGACAGGACTCAAAGAGTGGAGGATGTTTCCAGGAATCGAGAGCCTGAGCTGTAGGGGGAGGTTAAGCAGGCTGGGACTCTATTCCTTGGAGCGCAGGAGGATGAGGGGTGATCTTATAGAGGTGTACAAAACCGCAAGAGGAAAAGATCGGGTAGACGGACAGTCTGTCGCCCACAGTTGGGGAATCGAGAACCAGAGGACATAGGTTTATGGTGAGGGGGGGGGGGGGCGGAGAGTTAATAGGAACCTGAGGGGTAACCTTTTCACACAGAGTGGTGGGTGTATGGAATGAGCTGCCAGAGGAGGTAGCTGTGGCAGGTAGTTTTGCAATGTTTAAGAAACAGTTGGACTTGTACATGGATAGGAGAGATTTAGAGGGATATGGGCCAATTGCAGGCAGGTGGGACAAGTGCAGATGGGGCATGCTGGTTGTTGTGGGCAAGTTGGGCCGAAGGGCCTGTTTCCACTATGACTCTACATACATTGACGCTACTAAATATAGCTTCATTTTCCCCTTTACAACATATTTATTTATTTTATTAGATGCAAAACCTTGTAAATTTTTTATGGACTGGTTATGCTGCTTCAAAAACATTGTTGATTTTGGGCAGTGTTATGAAATATCTTTTGAAAGATTCAATGATTATTCATCATCAAACTCTATATTACTGGCCAAATAGAAAATAATACAATCGATCTAGACTTGGATGCATTAGATCAATGCAAATGGGTAGAAAAAATATGATATTATTATAGGTATTCTGAGATTTCTGATTTTAATCAATTTAAACTGTTAGAATCTTACTGTTGATATTTTGTTTACAATGGCATTCTTTCCCAGTCGATGAATTTACATTTGCCCCAACATAGCAAAATCTTTCTGATGAAGCAGCAGCTCATTGAAAAGTTGTTATTATGTAAGATAATTGATGATACAATTGTAACTTGGGAATGGGGGTGAGATTTCAGCTGAAAGTCTTTATTGTGAAACTTCATACACCATTTACACCATCACCCTGCAGGGCTTGCTCTACTCTTATTATTACTGAGGTAAAACATGTCCTCAATTCAGCAGAACTGATTTAATTTAGTTCATAGTTGATAAGTTCATATGTTATAGGAAAAGAGTTGGGCCATTCAGCCCATCGAGTCTACTTTAGTGTGAATTAATTTATTATTACTGAGTTCTCTAAAGCTGTCAGTTAATATTTAGGGTATATTAATAGCCGTGGTGCCACTACATAACTCCTTGCTCAATAGACTCTCTGGAAAGACTGTCATTTACAGATGTCTGACAGAACATTAAGAGTCTACTTTGGCTCAGTTCATAATTCTCTTCTCTTGAGACAGAAGATTCAAGTCCCACACCTTAGGCTTGAGTACAAAAGTCTAGGCTGACGTTCCCGTTCAGTATTGTGGTGTTGGAGGCAGTATCGTTCAGGTGAGATCTGAGCTGTGGCCCTGACTGCTCCCTCAGATAGATGTAAGAGATTCTTGGAAACAATTGAACAAAGAGCAATGGTGTTGTCCCTTGTGTCACAGGCAAGATTTATCTTTGAAATAATATTATGTACAATGTAGCTGATGGTGATCACATTTCTGAAGCTGTGTTCAAACAATTTGACTCCATTCTTAAGTTTCAGCATCGACTACACTTTGGAATACTTTACTGTGATATTCGGAAAGGGATATGAAAGGTGCTATGTAAGTCTAAGCCAGTCGAATAACAGTCTCACACTTTGGTGCAGACATCAACCAAAGTCACTTCTATGGAAACCTGAAAATGGTCAAGCTGGTCTTCTATTTCACCTTTAAGGTACTTGGGTCAACGGATCAGAGTGATTCATGAACTTATAAATATTATCTTCCTCTGGGTACTGTCATCTTAACCAGTTCTTCTAATATTTGCTGGGCAGGAAGGAGGAGGAGCAAACCAAAAGTTGCAGGACATCGGGGGAAGTTTCTTAATAAAGCAATAGCATGTTTCCTGTTCATTAATGCTGAGCCACCAGACTACGGCATGAGCAGCTTCTGTCAGTTTGTCCAACTGTGCTTTCTCTAGGTGTAGGAAAGAAGTGCAGATGCTGGTTTAAATCAAAGGTAGACACAAAATGCTGGAGGAACTCAGCAGATCAGGCAGCATCTCTGGAGAGAATGAATGGGTGACGTTTCGGGTCGAGACCCTTCTTCAGGTCGACACTCTTCTTCAGGTCGAGACCCTTCTGCCTGACCCGCTGAGTTACTCCAGCATTTTGTGTCGACCTGCACTTTTTCTATATGTTTAAGAAAGAACTGCAGATGTTGGATTAAACTGAAGGTAGACACAAATTGCTGGAGCTACCAGAGGAGGTAGTTGAGGCAGGTACTAATCGCAATCTTTGAGAAACAGTTAGACAGGTACATGGATGGGACAGGTTTAGTGGGATATGAGCCAAACGCTGGCAGGTGGGACTAATGTAGATGGAACATGTTGATCAGTGTGCGCAAGTTGGGACGAAGGGCCTGATTCCACTCTGCATGACCCCGTCACTGTCTATGACTCAATTTTGTTCCTCAGTGGTTAAAGATTGGTATTGTGGAAGTTGTAGGTCTTTTTATTGCTCATGAAATGTTTTGAGTTGTCACACATTGGTGTAAAATATACATGGTCAAACGATACAAATTCACAGTTGAATTTCTTCTAACTTCAATTTATGGTTTTGCACATTGTAGGGATAAAAAAAAATATTCATGTTGAAAGCTACTTACAATGCTATGTATTACACAAGTCCATGTGCATATTATTTCATCTTAAAAGTTTTAGAATCTAATCAAAGGTTACTGTAATACACAGTAACCCATCTGTAGGAAAGGACTTGCTACAGCTGTGAAGCAGCTGTAAATGAATAAATGTGAGAGCATTTAAAAATCAAATGCATTTACTGTCACATACACCAAAGAACTACTTTACTTTATCGAGAATCCATGGTCACAAGAACTTGCATTTGCATATCACCTTTACCATTGTATAGCATCCTAACGTTCTTCAGTGGGACATACTCGCAGGTATGTTAGAGATTGAACCACTTGAGGACATTTCGGAAAAGATTTGCTAAACTTCGTCAAACCTGCTGAAAGCACAGTATAATTTAGTTTAGTATATAGATACAGCTTGGAAACTGCCTTGTCGGCCCACCAAGTCTGCCCCGGCGAATGAGTACCCATACACTAGCTCTTTGTTATTCCAGTTTTGCATCCCACACACCAGGGCCAATTTTACAGATGCCAACTAACCTGCAGTTCTTTGGAATGTGTTGGGAAATCAGAGCACATGGAGAAAATCCACGCTGTCACAAGGACAATCTGCAATCTCCGTACTGGCAACATTCATAGCCAGGGTCAAACCTGAGTCTCTACCATTGCACTACAGTGCCGCACTAGGGCAAATGATGGTGAAAGCAAAATTTTGGAATGCACAAGAGATCACTGTTGAAGGGCAGAGACATTGATGTGTGTTCGGCAAATAGTGGCTTGAAAGAAAAAGAGCTAAAATAATTTGACAACAAAATGTTTTAAATTGAACTGTTGCTGTGCCAGGAAGTAGAAAAGATTGGAAATTAAAAATCAATTTGCCTTTCTATGGCATCTCTCCTAGCGTGGGAAGTTCTAAATCACTAAAAACCAATTAAATTAACTATAGCCACTGTTCCAATGTGTATATATTCAAAATCAGAAATCTCTTTTTTTGAATATATAAAAGACCAAGAGACACATGAATGGTCAATATTGAACATCAGTTAAGGTTAAACTATTCGATCTTGACTACGGGTGTTGATTGTGACTGTGTGGGTTTGCTCTAAGTGTTCTGGTTTCCTCCAAAGACGCACAGGTTTGTAGGGTTAATTGGCTTTGGTTAAATTGTCCCTTGTGTGTACAATTGTGCTAGTGTTCAGGGAGATCATGGTCAGCGCAGACTCGGTGGGCCAAAGGGCTTGTTTTTGCACCTTATCTCTAAAACTATCCCAGATTACGTGGATGCCATGGATAAAAACGAAGGCAAGAGTGTATGAATTAGTAATAATCAATTTTCTCAGACAGAAACAGGCCATTTGGCACATTTGGTCTTTGCTAATGCTAGTTGAAGAAACGGAAGAAATGGTGTTCAACTTTGTCGCTGTAAATTCATTCTATGCTACTTGTGAAGACTAGTTTTGCTCCAAATATTTTTGATGAGAATAAATGGCATGAAATTGAGTTTGGTTGGGCCATCTGGATAATAGATCCATACATGTATAAGAACAGATTTAGGCTAAGGTCATAAATGAATAATATTGTTGACCAGATATCTTGACTTACATCGGCATTTTCAAGGAACAATTTGGAAGGAATGAAGAATATGTCCCTTACTACTTTTATTTTTCATTGCAGCTTGAAAAGGGGGATGCAAGTACACTCAGCCTGCCAGCAAACACAAGCTATGGTGGCTCGGACACCAATATCAGCCTTGAGGTTCCCGATGGCACCCCAGATCCCCATAAGACAAAAGCTGCTATCGACCATCTTCATCAGAAGATCCTGAAAATCACAGAGCAGATAAAAATTGAGCAGACTGCACGGGACGATAATGTAGCTGAGTACTTGAAGTTGGCCAACAATGCAGACAAACAGCAAGCCTCCCGTATCAAGCAAGTCTTTGAGAAGAAGAATCAGAAATCGGCACAGACCATAGCCCAGTTGCACAAGAAGCTAGAACACTACCACAGAAAGCTAAAAGGTAATGCTAACAGTAGTTAAGTATTTATGTATTAAGATGATATTGATCACTGATTACTGTACCAGTCCTAACCATGTGGACCTGAGGTCGATTGGCCTGAATATTTAATAAGCACAAAAATTAAGGCATGGTAACGCAGCAGTAGAGTTGCTGCCTTACAGCGCCAAATAACCAGGTTCGATCGTGACTACAGGTGCTGCCTGTGTAGAGGTTGTACATTCTCCCTGTGACTGCGTGTAAATTGTCCCTACTATGTCAGATAGTGCTAGAGTGTTCGGGGATCGCTGGTCAGTGCGGACTAGGTGTGTTGAAGGACCTGTTTCTGCATTGTATCTCTGAACTAAACTAAAAGTTTCACTGCATACAACCCATGCAGTCTCTGGTTCTGTTTCATCCTCTGTGAATCAATGGTCTGACAAGCTTCTTATTTTCTCGTTGGGAATAAACTCTTGTCAAGAGAGTCAAGAGTGTTTTATTGTCATATGTCCCAGATAGAACAATAACATTCTTACTTCCAGAAGGTCTGGGGGAAAAAAAACCTTGAATTTTAATTTGTTCTTCATCTCTACAACCATTTTGGATGAGCTAGAGATAACTGGTGTATTTTTGTTTCAATATGCAAGTGATTGGACATGAACCATTTCAGATTCCTGGTCAAAATTAATTAAAAAAAAAAGAATTTCAGTTATTTTCACAGGAAGGACAGGCAGTAACTTACTTTCAAGTTTCTTTCAGATAATTTCAACTGTATAAGAACAAAAACAAAATACCAAAGATATTTAATCTAAAATGAATGAGGGCATGCTGGAACCTGTCGCGTGTGCTCCTTGCGTGTCCGCCTTTATTTCACCCAGTTTTTTTTCTTGTGCTTTTTTTCTTGTGACTTTTTTCCCTTCCGAAAGTAGTGACTCATTAGGGTGTGAACATGGCACCATTTAGATAACTTTGCCAGGATAGTGAACTTTTTGGATGGGCCTTAGATAGACACAAAATGCTGGTGTAACTTGGTGCATCAGACAGCATATCTGAAGAAAAAGAAAAAGTGACATTTCGGGTCGGAACCTTCTTCAGGCTGAAAGACAGAAAAGGCCGAAACAAAACATGGCCGGCAACAGATGACCACTGGAAGGGTGGAGCCCATAATGGCCCATTGTTGGCTGGGGATAACAAATGTGATAACGAGGGTTACAAGGATGCGAACAGTGGAACTGAGGAGAGAGAGGTGTGGGGGAAGGAGGGGGGTGGGGGGGGTGGGGAAAGAGGGAATGTAGGAGAATTAAAATTAGAGAAATCAACTTTTGACCGCTGGGTTGTAAGCTGCCCAAGCGAAATGCAAGTGTGTTGTTCATCCAATTTACGTGTGGCCTCACTCTGACAGTGGAGAAGGCCCAGGACAGAGAGGTCAATATGCAATGCGAAGGGGAATTAAAATGCTTGGAAACCAGGAGATCGCATGGGCCAAGGCGGACTGAGCGTAAGTAAACTGAGTTTGTTAATTTAGTTTATTAGTTAGTTTATTGTCATGTGTACCGAATTACAATGAAAAGCTTTTGTGCTATACAGTCAGCAGAAAGACAATACATGATTACAATCGAGCCATTTACAGTGTATAGATACACGATTGGGGAATAGCATTTAGTGTAAGGTAAACCCAGCAAAGTCCGATCGTAAAGGATAGTACGGGACTGCTAGGAGTTCAGGATAGGAGTTCAGGACTGCTCTCTGCTTGTGGTAGGATGGTTCAGTTGCATGATAACAGCTGGGAAGAAACTGTCCCTGAATCTGCATGTGTGTGTTCAGTGTGTTAATGCCATCCTTGTGTTATGCTTTCTAAAAGTGTTTCCATGAAAGATTACAACTTGGTAATTATGAATGGGGATCTATGTTGAGTTAAATTGCACCTTGTGGCACAAAGATCATATATGAGTGAATTTACCTGATTCGGTGTAATCATACCTAAGACATTTTGCTTGATCAAATAATTATCTTAAAGCTTCTGCTATGTATGTTTTTTGTTTCCAAATCTGTACTATGCTTTTATTATGAGATGATAGGAAAAAATGTTTTCTGGACTTCCAACTGGTTTAAAGATTGAAATTAAGTTCAATGAAATGGAGCATCTTAATTTTGGTAGTTTAGTTTAGAGATACAGCACGGAAACAGGCCCTTCGACCCACCGACTCCGCACCGACCAGCGATCCCTGCAATTAACACCATCCTACACACACTTGGGACAATTTACAGTTATACCAAGCCAATTAACCTACAAACCTGTGTGTCTTTGGAGTGAGGGTGGAAACCGAAGACCTCGGAGAAAAGCCACACAGGTCACAGGGAGAACGTGCAAACTCCGTACATACAGCACCCGTAGTCAGGATCGAAACCGGGTCTCCGGCGCTGCAAGCACTGTAAGGCAGCAACTCTACCGCTGCGGTACCGTTCCGCCCCACAATTCATGTGTTTGACATTAGTTCTGGTTTCACTGCTGCCAACAATTTTATGAAAACCGAAAGCAGAGGATAAAGAGAATTAAATCTATGTTTCGTTCCCCATCCAGAGTAAAATGCTACTAAGGGAAATGGAAACTGAAACTAGGAATTTTGGGGAAATTTTTAAACTTTCATTCCAAATTATTTTGTTTACATTTCCTGTAATGCTGAATTTCAAATTAGACAATAAATGCGATTCAGAATTAGAAAGCAAAACAAAAATTGATATTCCTGAAGAATAAATAGCATCCTGCTGGAGCGATGAATTGCAGAATAATTATGGAAGTTAGCAAGTTAGGATTTCACTATGTGGAGCTATGAAAATTTTGATTTTTTTCCACCAGTGATTATCTTTGGGAATTATGTTGTTTTTATAGCGAGAGAGAGATGAGAAGATGCATTGATTACATTATATAGAAGAAGCAAGTCTTGCAGTAGCTCATTGGCATTTGCAACCATGTGTCTGGATTTGTAGATCTCCAGCTCCAGTGATTAAGTAACACTGCTAAATACTTGTGACTGCAGAGACTCTGATTACCTTTAACATTTAGCAGTTCGAAATCTATTTGTCTTTTGGATATACAAAATATCAGATTGCAGGGGATTTCAATGCTTAAATTCCTTTTTTAAACGTAAACTGGCTTATCATTGTTCAAGTAATCTGTCATTTAAAACTCCATGAATCAGAATAAAACAAAATGGATTGCAACCTTACTGGGGATATTTCCTTCATCTAGAAAAGCCAAAGAGCAGAAGGTCCGAGCTTTAATACAGTCTGCACTGAAAGCAGGTTAAAACAGCAGCTGGAATGCCGCAACTTGTATTTGAGTTAAAGGTAGCAACTTCAGATCGAGTTACTATTCATCCTTGGTATCGATTGTTGTCCGCCATCATGTATCTCCTAGTGGTTTTCAGCGAAAGAAACCAGATATTTTCACGATCTGAGAATATATACAAAATAACTACCTGAATAAGGGGTTGAATAGACAGAGTAAAAATCAGTGCTGGAGGAACCCAAAGGGTCAGGCAGTATCTATGGGGGGGGAATGGACAGATGGTGTTTTGAGTTGGCAGCCTTCTCTAGACTGATTCAGAAGCAAAAGCAACTCCATTGGTTTTGAAACTACAACTGTGTGAGTTATGAGTTCCTCCAACACATTGCTTTCTGCTTATGATTCCAGTGTCTGTAAAATGCTTTGCCATGGAAGGCTATGGAGGCCGTCAATTAATATTTTTAAGGCAGAGATAGATAGATTCTTGATTAGTATGGGTGTTGGAGGTTATGGGGAGAAAGCAGGGGAATGGGGTTGGGAGGGAGAGATGGATCAGCCATGATTGAATGACGGCGTAGACTATATGGGCCAAATGGCCTAATTCTGCTCCGATCACGTGACCTTATAATCTGCTATTTCTGGTGTCTTCATTGAATGGATTGATGTTTGCTACCCCATTGTGTGTCGTTGTTCTTCACCTTGCTTTAAAAATCTGGAGAATGGTCTGGAGAACTAGTTTATCACAAATTTTAAATGAAATATCTGTGTTTTGATTTTGGGGAGTAGTGAATGTTTGTCAAAAGCTTTTTTGTGGTGTTAATCTGAACTTTAAAGCACATTTAGAGTGAGATGGGTAAGAGCAGAGATTGCCTGAATGTCTTTCTTCAATACTTGTCAATATGTTGGCGAGCAAGACATTTTTTATTTCCATTTGACAATTAAAGAGACTTTAATCGTAAATGGTGCTTTTTACTAATATAAATTAAAAAATGAACTTTTGCAGAGATAGAACAAAATGGCCTCTCGAGGCAGCCAAAGGATGTTCTCCGGGACATGCAGCAAGGTCTCAAGGACGTGGGTGCCAACGTCAGAGCTGGTATCAGTGGATTTGGTGGAGGTGTGGTGGAAGGTGTGAAGGGAGGTTTGTCTGGCCTTTCCCAGGTCACTCACACTGCCGTCGTCTCAAAGCCAAGGGAGTTTGCCAGCCTGATACGGAACAAGTTTGGCAGCGCTGACAACATTGCCCATTTGAAAGACACGTTGGATGAGTCACATCAGGAGGAAGCCACCAGGACACTAAGTGGCAGTGCTACGCTGGTGTCCAGTCCCAAGTATGGAAGCGAGGATGAATGTTCCAGTGCAACCTCTGGCTCTGCAGGTGGCAGCAACTCTGGGGCAGGAGCTGGAGGCATGGGCAGTCCAAAGTCAAATACTTTGGACAGCCATCATAACAATTTTGATACTATTCTGGATGAACTTCGTGAAATTAAAGAAAGTCAGTCCCATTTAGAGGATGCTATGGAAGATTTGAAAGGACAGCTACAAAGAGACTATGCCTATATGACACAGTGTTTGCAGGAAGAACGATACAGGTATCTGCCTTTTATAATATTTTTGTATTGGTTTGTGTATCAGAAAAATAGATAGCTTCTTGAGTCGTTATAATAATGACAGTTCCAGAAAGCCTTCTTATCCTTTCATTCTATAGGTCTACCACCGGTTTTACGGCACCCTTTGTTCCAGATACTGCCGGATTATCCATTTTGTTGAGCCAACGGAGATCAGATAATAATGATACAACAGTATACCTCTGACCCACAAATTATACCCCTACCGTGTCTCAGAAGCACCATGGACTGCTTGAAACTTAAAACAAGTATTAAACGTGCTTAAGCACGACACCGTCGCTTGGACTTTGCTTAGAACACATAGCCAGGTTTAAATGTAAGCACAATAAGCTAAGAATAGCACAAAACCAGGGGTTCACAACCAACAACTGCAGATGTTAACAGTTTACTCTATTGGGATGGAGGGACATGTCCCGAAAGAGCGCACACCACACGCAATGCCATCTGTGGCCGCTCAGGGAAGTTTGAGTGAGCTCTTGTGATTTCGTCCAGTTTAATGGAGGTGCCGGACCATCAGTTCACAAGACCATTCGGCCCATCAAGCCTACACCACTATTCAATCATGGCTGACCCATCTCTCCCTCCTAACCCCATTTTCCTGCTTTCTCCCCATAACCCCTGACACCTGTGATGGACCTGTACTCGCATCAGCAAGCATTATACTGACACAAGAAATTATGTTTCTGTTCCAAAATGAATACAGTAAGTATACCAGTATGCTCATTCTCTTTCCTTTCACTACTGGTCATCATTGTTAGACGTGAAATGATATGCCCAGTGATACGTTCTTCAATTTAACGTAAGTAGACTTGCTCCAAGTTTACTGTGGACGATAATGGTGCCCTGTGATCTCTCTGGTATGATCATGTGATGGGTTGTGTTTTGAAAAACCCCTTTTACTCCATAATCAATTTAGCGCCTTTGTTTATCAGGTGCACCAGGGCTACTTAGGGTGCTTCTCTGATGGGCTGTATTGATG
Organism: Leucoraja erinaceus; assembly: GCF_028641065.1. Classification (NCBI taxonomy): domain Eukaryota; kingdom Metazoa; phylum Chordata; class Chondrichthyes; order Rajiformes; family Rajidae; genus Leucoraja; species Leucoraja erinaceus. The sequence goes on along the minus strand of NC_073400.1, from coordinate 27,106,384 downwards.
CTACATTTAGCCTAACCTAAGGTAAGAGTGGAGAATGTTTACCCAAGGCTTCCCCCTCATGATTATGATCTAGTGGCTTCTGCTGAATCACATGGATAGGAATCAGATTCAGCAACAATGCCCTTGAACTCAAGGGGTCACTGAATATAAGCTGTTGCAACATGGTGATGGATCGAAGGGTGACCTGTGATTGAGACCCTCGTGAAGTGAGAGGAAAAGTGAACAAAATCCTAGGAGATTTTGCAATCTATAACGTTCATATAAATTTGTTAACATTGTACCATGTGGTGGCAGTATTGTTCTCACCTTGGCTGCTGCTCTGATGTTTCTGGTTGGACTGATGTGGAAGAAAGTTTAACCAACGATCGATGAAAGTATAAGATTCTAAACCTTACCTCAGCCATATCACATGAGCTCACATACCTTGTTTCTCCGTGCTGTCAGTTATTTTGGGCTGAAGGCCTGTTTCTGTGCTGTACTGTTCAATGAATTTTGAAAAAGTAGAGTTTACAAAATCATCGGTTTAGATTGTGATATTTGTTTTCTCCATTAATGCCATTAGTAGATGGTTCGAGAACAGTGGTGGCTTTGAAATGATTAGTATAAGGCATAAAATGTGAGGGAAGTGCTTGTTAGCAACTTGCTGCCTGTAAGGATGGTGGGATCAGTGTCAGCCGGACTTGCAGACAAAGTGCTGGAGTAACTCAGCGAGTCAGGCAGCAATGTTCTGGGTTCCAACCTGAAATGTCATCTCTCCATTCTCTCCACAGATGTTGCTTGGCCTGCTAAGTTCCCCCAGCAATTAAATTTTTGCTCATGATTCCAGCCTTTGAAATCTTTTGTCTCCATCTGGATGGGTAACCTGTGTTTGGTGAAGAGGGGAGATTGTAGAGATTCACTGTGCTGGAAGGGGAACTGGGAGATTAGGTGGCCAGTATCGTTACAGAGTAGACACAAGGAACTCAGTTGGTCAGGCAGCGTCTCTGGAGAATATGGCTGGGTGACATTTCAGGTCTGAAGAACAGTCGTATCCATGACCCATCCAAGTTCTCCAGAGATGCTCCCTGACCCACTGAGTTACTCCAGCACTTTGTGTTGTTGTACCTTGAAGTGACTGATGGTGGTGCTGCACACCATGGGATATAGCAGTACTGTCATGCCAACATGATTGTTTTTAGCTGTTTTAGTGTGCTCCACCTAAACCATGTGCATGCATTCCAACTGACTACACAATACTTCACCGAGTGCTCCATTATTTAACGGATATTTTACTTGGACCTGTGCCTGGTAAATGAAACTCAATTTTTTAAATCTGCCACTGCCTCCACCCAGCTTAATTTCCCTTGCATCTCGATCACTTTCATTTAATCACTCCTGCTCTTCACATTTTGTTTTGGTTTTTTTCTTTTTGCTGTTCCATGGCTACGATTTCAAGTTTCAGTAGATTCTAATTGGTCTGGAAAAACACATTTTGATTCTGTTACAATATTTTGATTTCCCTTGCATATCCTCCACAAGGCTTATCAATCCAACCATTCTGTACCACAGCTTGAGTCTGATAAGTACCCAAGGCCAGATGAAATTTATCCAAGAATGCTGTGGGAAGCAGGGGAGAAGGTTGGGACCCCCCTCATAATTTTGCATCTTCACCTGCCATAGGTGAGGATCCAGAAGATTGGAGGATAGCTAATATTGCTCCTTAAGGAGTGTAGTGGGGATAAGCCAGATAACTGCAAGCTGGGGTGAGCCTTGTGTCAATGGTAGGGAAGTTATTGGAGAAAATGCTCAGAGATAAGATTCATTTACATTTAGAAAGATGACACCGTGTGTGTGTGTGTGTGGAATTTTAATTTGACGGAATTTTTAGAGGTAACTAAGGATGTTGATAAAAACTGGGCATCTGTCTTGTGTGGCAAAGTCATTTGTGTTAAGCTGTCCACAAAATTAGGCACACGTGATCCAAGGCAAGCTGCATAAATGAATCCAAAATTGGCTTGGTTATGAGAGGCAATGGACAGTGATAGAAGGATGCTTTTTGGAATGAAAGTTTGTGACCAGTGGTGTACCACAGGGATTGGTGCTTGGACTTTGTGATATATTATAGATTTGGATGTGAATGTTGGAGGTATAAGTGATAGGTTTAAGGGGAACTCCAAAGTTGGGAAAGGTGTGATCAGCAAGGAATATTGTCCAAGGTTTCAGTCAAGGATACAAATCAGATGGAAAGCTGAGGTAAAGCGCTTTGGGAAGTCAAGCTCCTCTTGAGCATGTGGAGGAAATGGCAGGAACTACAGCGTGGAAACAGGCCTTTCGGCCCAACGTGCCCACACCTTCCAACATGTCCCATCTATACTAGTCCCACCTGCCTGCATTTGGCCCATATCCCTCCAAATCAGTCCTATCATTGAATTGATTAAATATTTTGAATTGAATATTTCAAAAACATTGACATTGTACCTGCTTCAACTACCTCCTATGGCAGCTCGTTCCATACACCCATCACCCTTGTGTGAAAAAGTTACCCCTATGAAATCTTTCCCCCCCCCCCCCCCCTCACCTTAAACCTGTCTTCTGCTTCTTGATTTCCTCTATTCTGGGCCAGAGTCTCTGTGCATCTACCCGACCTATTCCTCTCAATTTTTGGAGCATTGTTGTACCATGGGGTGCAAGAATGTAGCTTTTTGAAAATGATCACGCTCGGGTGATGAAAATTGCATTTGGTGTGTTTGCCTTCGGCTGATGCATAGAATATAGAAGTTGGGACATGTTGCAGCTGTACAAAACATTGGTTCAAATGCACATGGAGTATTGCATACAATTCTGGAAGAATGTGGCAATATAAAGAGTGCAAAAGAGATTGACCAGATTGTAGCCTGGAATAGAGGGCAGTAACTGCAAGGAGAGATTGGATAGACTGGGTTTATTCTCACTGGAACTTACCTGGTTGAGGGATGACCTGATAGAGGTTTATAATATTATGAGGAGCATAGATTGGATAGATAGTTTTCTTTACCCCGCCTGGTGCAGGAAGTCGAGAACCAGAAGATATGGCTTTAAAGTGAGAGTTTAGTTTAGTGATGTAGTGCGGAAACAGGCCCTTTGGCCCACCAGCGATCCCCGCATATTAACACACACACAAGGGATAATTGTTACATTTACCAAGCCAATTTACCTGTATACCTGTACGTCTTTGGAGTGTGGGAGGAAACCGAAGATCTTGGAGAAAACCCACGCGGTTACGGGGAGAACGTACAAGTTCTGTACAGAGAGCACCCGTAGTTGGGATCAAACCCTGGTCTCCAGCGCTGCATTTGCTGAAAGGCAGCAACTCTACCGCTGCGCCACCGTGTCCTGAGAGGGGAGAGATTTAAAGGAGTTGTTGAAGGACAATTTTTTCACATGGAGGATGATAGTTATCTGGAGCCAATTGCCAAAGAACATGATGGAGGCAAGTTCAGTTCCAATATTTAAAAACTATTTAGACAGCTTGGTTTAGACAGAAAAGCGCAAGAGGGATAAGGACCTGGAGTGAAATGGGTACTCAGTATTTTAGGTCCAAACTCTTCATTTATTGTAAAAGGGTATAGAGTGCAAAGAGGTGGGGGGAGGATTGGGGAAAGAACGAGCCTGCGTAACAGCCAGGTGAGGAAGGGGGAGACGGTGACAGACTGGGAGGTGATAAGTGGAGAAGAAAAGTCTGTCCATTCTGGAATCTAATAGGAAAGGAAGATAAGAGAGGGGCAGTTGCAGATGGGAACCACAAAGAGGAGAGGAGAGGGGAGGGGAGGGGTCGGGGGGGGGGGTTCAATGGGCATAGTGTGTGTGGGGCAGCCCATATTGCTCTTATTTCTTTCTCATCTCCATTCAGCATGCATAAAATATTCTACCTTTTTTCCACCAAAGTGGACAACCCCATTTCTGTCATGCATTGGTCATTCACCGGACCCATCAATGATAACTGGCACTCGGTCATCGACTTACCCATTTCTGAAGTCCAGGCCTTAGTTCCTTGGTCTTGTTGACATTAATCGAGAGGCCATGTTGCGGAACCACTCAACCAAGTGATCCGTCTTTCTTGTACGCTGACTCATCGCCTGCTTCAATTCTGCCAACCACTGTGGTGTCATCGGCGAATTTATAGATGTGTGTCGGAGCTATCCTTAGTTGTACGTGATGTGGCTGGAAAGAGTCGAGCAGGGGGCTAAAGACGTAAACTTGAGGTGTATCTGTCTTGATGGTCTTTGAGGAAGATTCTCACTCGGGTCTGCTGATGAGAAAAACAAGAATCCAGTTACAAAGGGAGGTACAGAGGCTCTTGGAGTGATAAGTTGTAAGAGAAAGATAGTGTTGAATGCTGATTTGTAGTCGGTGAACAGTTGCTTGACATGTGTGATTCCATTAATCCAGATGGTGCCGAGCAGAGTGTATGGCCAGTGAGATAGCATTTGCTGTTGACCATTTCATTATTCCCCAATTTCATTCATCCGTTCTCCATCTGTTAAAGGCCCCCCCATTAACCTTTGCTGTTCTTTGTCTTTTGACATGTCCATAAGACGATACTACTATCCATTTTTAATGTATATTTCCATTTCCTTATCAATTTGTTTCATCCTAAAATGTTTTGCAGAGGTTTATTGCAGATTTTGGCAATTTCATGAGCCTTTTTCGCTGATCTAAAACTGCCTGGCTTCTCGAAGCTATACATTTCCTGATGTTTTTATGCCTGAAAGAGATATCATTGTTGTAAATTCTGTATTTATTCTTTAAATGCCAGTCAATGCTTGTTTACTGCCTTGCCTCTTCATGTCATTTCTAATTCTACTTTAGACAACCCTTTGTACTACCTTAAGCTGCTTAATTTAGTTTTCAGAGCATGGTTTCAGGTTAATGTAAATCACTAAGATTTTAGGGAAAAAAAAACCATTCTGATCATTCTTCCCTTGAGACCCATCAATCGCCAGATTATCGATTAACCATTTCTCAAGGCAGAACACATGCTTTCTTTTGTCGCACTGTTGCCTCACTGATTCCTCACCATATTGATCCAGTGAACATTTCTTATACATTTCATGAATTCATGTCGCACCCTGTTACTGCTAATTTGATCCCCGCACAAAGATTAGTGGTGTATTCTCATGTTTGCAGGCTCTGTCCCTTACATTTTCAATTTATCCTTTCTCTTCTGTGTACCTGTCTCATTCTGCCCTTCTCACCACCTAACTTCTCTGCAACATGCCTCCCACATCCCCCCCCCCCCCCCCCCCCCCCCCCCCCCCCCCCCCCCCCCCCCGGAAACTCTTATTTGAAACCCAGGTTACTTTTTTGGATACCAATCCTAGGCTGATTCAAATAAAGCCTTTTCAATCATTCAGCTTCCTCTTTCCCCAGTAATGGTTCATGAATTGAAACCTATTTCTTTCACATCTCTTTTTTTTTTTTTGCACCGCATCTTTACGTACAAAGTCCACACAGACAGCACCTCGTAGTCTCTGACGTTGTAAGGCAGCCACCATGCCGCCCATGACCAGTTCCAATTTAGTCATGAAGTCAGACAGAGTGGTAACAGGCCCTACGGCCCAATTTGTCAATGCTGACCAAGGTGCCCATCTACACTAGTCCCACCTGCTGTGTTTGGACCATACCCCACTAAACTTTGATTAGATTTGTTAAATGAATTCAGAGCAAGTTACTTGCGTACAATTAAAATACAGATTAGAAGATTGGGTAAATATAACAGTAAAATTAGATAAGCCAACTAAATATTTAAAATGAAATCATCTCTTCACGTCCATGCTCATAGGCATTGCATGCTTGTTCATTGTTACTAATCTTGGCTCTGAAATGAATAAGTAATTTGCTGTTCATTCTATTAGTGCTTGTATTTAATAATTTACTTTCCAGTTTGATCTACTTCAATAGCAGAATAATATGTGGTCTAATGCAGTGTTATTCTAAACAAATACAAGATATTGACTGGACATGCTTCTGGTTAACAATCCTGAACAAAACATGCCATAACTTTTGCTTTTGCCCAGACATTTCTGTGCTGGACCTTAACATGTCTGTCCAAATCTTATTACCTTTTTATACCATTGTAGATTAACACAGATTTGCCTTTTTTCAAGCTTGGGTTCAATGATTTCTAGCATATTTCTATCCTCTTGACGCTGTAGATCGAATTTGTTCTCAGAGTGAACAGTAAGTGGCATGTAATGAGAAGGCTGCCTCTCATACTGTACAATCATGGACATGCATTGTTGAGGAGTGAATTGAGCTTGTAATTTGTCCCTGTCTGTTTTATGAATACAAGAACTAAACACCTCAATTCATCACGTACAGACACCTCGTGATTTACACGTATTTGATCTGTGTTTTTGAAATAATGCACTTGTTCCTTCATTACCAAATCTTGACTTGCACGTTACTATTTTCGGAATAACACGATCAAATTTACTGCTGACAACGTCGTCACGTCTATATTTAAATGACGCCTTTTCTAATTACATGCTGCTTTTCAACCATGTAACCCCCGCGTAAAACGCAATGTGTCTCTACTGTCATTTTCCATCATGCACACCGTATAATTTCAACCATAGTCTATAGAAGAACACTGTCGTTTATACATGCAAAAATAATTTGGTTGCTTTAATAATCTTGAACTTTATGTCCAGGTATGAGCGTTTGGAGGAGCAACTGAATGATTTGACTGAGCTTCATCAAAATGAAATGTCTAACTTGAAACAGGAACTTGCCAGTATGGAAGAAAAAGTGGCTTACCAGTCAGATGAGAGAGCCAGAGATATCCAGGTACATTCTCAAAGAAATGCTGTTTGTTTGGTTACTATTGGATACAGTTTCCCTTCTTGGATATTTGAACAATTTTTCTAATGGATGAGGCTCTTACTCGCAGGAATAGTATTCACATTGTTCATCAAATAACGCTGGATACAAACTACCATTTTTACAGCAGGCTTTTGCGTGGCAGTAATGCAAATACACAGCACCCGATCTCATGTATACAAAAGGAACTGCGGATGCTGGTTTATACCGAAGATAGTCACAAAGTGCTGGAGTAACTCAGCAGGTCTGGCAGCATCCATGGAGAGAGGATGGGTGACATTTCGGGTTGGAAACTTTCTTCAGACTGAAGAAGGGTTCCGACCTGAAATGTCACCCATCCTTTTCCCCCTGAGATGCCGCCTGACCTGCTGAGTTATTTCAGTACTTTGTCTAACTCCCGATCTCATTGTTTGCTCCCCACTCTCCATGTATGTCGGTCATTTGAAGTAATTTTGATATTCTGAGTATATTACATTCAAAATCTGTGTAATTGTCTCTCGCAGAATCCATGGTTAATTGGATTTTAACATTGAAGCTCATTGGCAGTTTTGGAAGAGTTGCACTTAAAACATGATTCTTTAATGTGGTCCAACTTGAAAAAAAAAAGCAATCTTCATTCATTTTTTCTTTCAGAGTTGCATAAAGGCAAAATAAACAGGACCAGAAATAAGCTGCACAGCATAGTGTCTTGCTTGTCATTTGCCAAAGACTGTGGAATTTCTGGATCAGTTTTCTTTTCCAACTAATCCCTATTTCCCTAAAGGGCCTGTCCCACTTACGCAACATTTTCAACATGTTTAAAATCCAGTGGCGACCAGAACAAGGTACGACTCTTTGGGCGACTATTCACGACCATACAGACTTCACCCTGCGACTTGTCACCAGGTTGTTGCCTGTATGGTCGTGAGTAGTCTTTCTGGTTGAATTTTCAACATGTTGAAAATTTTCGACGACCTATGACGGGCGCCGGCAGTCACCGAAAAAGTCGCGTAAGTGGGACAGGCCCTTTAGTCCTTATTGAGTCAAGAAATCTGCTGATATTCGTGCAAGTGAATTTCACTGTCCTTTGTGGGGAATTTCAAGATTCAAAACACTGAGTGAAGAAATTCGTCAGCCTTATCCTGCTGTGAAGGAGACCACTTTTTCCATTTCTACCATTTAAAGCCTTTTCGGAATTATGTATGCTTTGGTAATACCACGTTTTTTTGAAATTCCAGAAGAAACAGGCCTACTCCTTCGTGGAACCGCCGCCTTAATCCAGGAATCAGAATTGTAAATAAACACACAATGCTGGATTAAGACTGCGGATCAGACAGCAGCTCTGGAGAAAAGGAATAGGTGATGTTTCGGATCGAGACCATTCTACAGTCCAAAGAAGGGTATTGACCCGAAACGTCATCTATTCTTTTTCTCCAGAGATGCTGTCCCCTGCTGAGTTACTCCAACATTTTGTGTCTATCCGGTTTAATCCAGCATCTGCATTTCCTTTCTACACCAATGTTGTAAACCTCTGCAGTATTAATAATAGGTCTGCACTCACGATGCATTATGTATTTAGACATGGAATGAATTGGCACAAACTATTGAAATCCAGCGTAGGAAACCTAATAGAGGTTTTTAGTTTAGAGATACGGTGTGGAAACAGGCACTTTGGCCCACCGAGTCCATGCCGTCTAGTGTTCATCCATACGAGTTCTATCCCACACACTGGGGGTGATATCCAGAAGCTAATTAACCAACAAACCCGCCCGTCTTGGAAATGTGGGAGGAAACAGGAGCTCACGGAGAAAACCCACGTGGTCACAAGGAGAACGTGCAAACTCCATGCCGAGCACCCAAGACCGGGATGGAACCCAGTTACTTGGCACTTGCCGCCCTTGTGTATAAGATCATGAGGGGATTAGATAGGGAAATGCAACGAGTCTTTTACCCAGAGTAGGGGAATGAAAAACCTGAGGATAAAGGTTTATGTTGGGGTAGGGAAGATTTAATAGGAACCTAAGGGGCAATGTTTTTCACAAAGGGTGGTGAGTATATGAAATGAGCTGCCACTGAAGGTAGTTGAGGCAGGTACTATCGCAACATTTCAAAGACATTTAGGGGATTGTTGGTGGGCCACAGGGCCTGTTTGAGCGCTGTATCTCTAAACTATCAAGAAACACTTTGTGTAAAAAATTAGTTACAATTTGGAAAAACTCTTCCCAGAGCTCCTTATGGTTGTGGGATATTTGAGTGACTTTTGATAATTGGTGGTGTTGGGATGTGTGGAACCAAAAGCAATGGGTCATGAGATATGATCAGTCCGTTGGAGGACCTACTTTTGATCCACTGTTCACACAAAACATGAAGGCATTCTGCTGTTTTGCTTTGGAAGAGGAATTTCATCTCGGTAAATTCCCACATGGTACATTCTTGGCCAAGAGGACAGAGTGCAAGTAGAATTGCTTATCATTTGTGTTGAACGTTGTGTATCTACATGAAACGTGGTATTGGTAGGGGGCCGTGAGCAAGAATCAGGGTATGATGTGTTGAGCAATTGCATATGATGATTTGTCAAAAATAGGAGCTGGAGAATGCCTGTGGTGTGAATGTGTGTGGGCGTGTGGGAGGTTCAGGATGTTCCTATCAGTCTTTGCTGAAACAGGCTTTGATGTGGTGTATCCAAGATAATCTTGCACGACAAAATGCATTGTTCAGACAAGGATGTTCCTGATAAGTGTGACAGTGTTTGAATAGACACATTCCTGAACTGTCTGAACCACTTCTGACTCATTCTAGGCTACTCTGCTTTGTTAGCTGACCTCACAGCACTTAGCCACAATTCCAGTTGCTCAATGCTCTTTAACCTTTCAAAAGTCTGCAGATAGTTTGAATTTTCCATAACCCCAGATGTTTAACAGCTGCAAAAGTAATTTTCTCTTTTTTTAATCCATTGCTAAATACACCTTTTTCATCTTTGTTTCCTTTTCCACCGGATTTGCAGTTGATTTACTCTGCAAAATGTATATCACATGTTTGTCTTTATGAAAGATCAATGTCGCATTATTTTAATTTGAAATTGTAAAGTGGAACCAAGCATTGGTCTGAATCTGAGGAACGTTCCATTTTCATAAAGTAAAACGTTTGTATAAAGTGAACTCTGAAGAAGGAAGTCGAACTGAAACCTTACCCATCTTTTTTTCTCCAGAAATGCTGCATGACCTCTTGAGTTACTGCAGCACTTTGTATCTATCCATAAAGTAAAATCCTAGATGCTCAGTTTAAAAAAAACAAAAAACAAAAAAACTTTTTTTTTGCTTTGTATCCTGTATCGTATCTTCTTTCACTGGGCTTGAGAGGATGCTATTGGACACATTGGGTTTTCTGCGTTCTTATCTAACCATGTTAAAATTTCATTTTACGTTCATTCAATTCCGATTGCATGATTATGTTTATATTGGTGATCTTCTCTTACTCCTTTTCTAAAGGGCTTTCTTTTCCCAACACTTTCCTGCACCTTCACGACTCTTTCTCACTTTCCTTACTTCTTTTATTTCTATCTTTTTTAAAGCTCAAAAAATGAAGGGGTACAACAAATGTAATGAGATATATGTGATGTGTATTACTGTAACTTATTGTACTTCTAATAAAAATAAAATAAAAAAAAAAAAAATAAAAATGTTTATTTTGGTGGGACTGGTGTAACTGGGACATGCTGGTCGGTGTGGGCAAGTTGGGCCGATGGGCCTGTTTTCATGCTGTTTGACTCTGACCAAGATATTTTCCACAGCAACCAACCTTTAATGGGATGGTCCCCAGTTCAATGTCTGAATAGAATATATGTATGTATCTTTGAGCTGTTTTGAGAGCTCTCTTCACTGTTCTCTCCTATTTGTGTCTAATAGGAGGCTCTGGAGTCGTGTCTTACCCGGATTACCAAGTTGGAACTTCAGCAACAGCAACAGCAAGTGGTGCAGCTGGAGGGAGTGGAGAATGCTAATGCAAGGGCACTCCTAGGCAAATTCATCAACGTCATCTTGGCACTCATGGCTGTCATTCTGGTCTTCGTCTCCACCATTGCTAACTTTATTACTCCTCTAATGAAGACACGTTTCCGGGTGCTAAGCACACTGCTACTGGTGCTGTTCCTTGTTTCTCTGTGGAAGCAATGGGAAAATATTGTATACTTCTCAGAACAGATCTGGTTGCCCAGTTGATCTAGACGCCGTTGGTTAGATGGCAGACCGGCGTGATTTTTTTTTTAAAGACAGGATTTCAGGAACTTGTTATTTTTCTCTTCCTCGTCCCCTGCCTCCACCATTACTTGTTGACAATATCACCAGTTAACGGACACAGGCAACAGTGCAAGATGGAGCCCGGTCAGGAAGCAGAGTCCTGATAGAGCCGATCAAACTACTTCTCTTTTGGAAAGGTTGTAATCAAAACGGCTCTGGGGAAACTGCACGCACACTGAGTGAACTATCGAGTGCAATTTGAAGAAGCCACTGCTCTTACTGTGCTATACCATTTCAGTATTTTTTTTGTTTCCTTGTTAAGTTATAACAAATATTTAATTTCTTGAGGGAGGAGCAGGGAGAGAAAATGTATTGTTTGCGTGAGTGCTGATATTTATTATAACTAATATACATTCGATTGTATAGTAAAGAGGTTTGCAAAATCCCTTAAACTTAATCACATTGCACATTCCTGTTTATGTAAAACAATCCGAGAAATAAGTACAAGTTCATTTCTAAGACACTCGGTGAAAGAGTGTCAGGGGTAATTTTGTTGGACTGCTTCAGCAAAAGTGTGAAGGAAATTTCATTTCATGTGGGTATGTTTGCAATGAAGAAATAGTAAGAATTTTGGAGGAAAATTTCTAATATGCTCGGTGACACATTGCTGCAGCATTAGACCATTGTTTTTAGTTTTAACTATTCCAGTCTTGCATTTCTTCGCAATTTATTAATTTAATGCTGCCAGTGATCAGGAGGTGGGGAATCTTTCAACGATACACTGGCCAGCTGCTGCAGAAATGAAATGGCAAGAGAGTGCATTATCAATATGTTACTGAATGTTGAGGGTGGGGTGGGATGGGGTAGTGTGCGGACAGGACATCTAAGGGCCTGCCATCTCAGTAGAAAATAGTTACATTTATAACCTGTTTAAAAACTCATTTGAGAGTAAAAATATGGGAGGAGATTTTTTTAATGTTCTTGGTAACACATTGTTGCAGCATTGGACCATTTATTTTTATTTTTAACTTTTCCAAACTTGCATTTCTTCTCAATTTACTCATTGGTGCCAGTGATAAGGAGGTGGGAAACATTTCAGTAGCTCACTGGCCAGCCACTGCAGAAATGGTATGGCATTAAGACCATCATGATAAATGTTACAAATTAAATTATTTACATTTTTTTTAAATGAATTTAAGTATGATAGTTTATTGCACTTTGTTCTCCCCACTACCTTTTGACCTGTTAACTAGGCAAGGGCCTTTCCCTCTCTGGCCACCCTGAGTCCAGTAAATAAGAGCAAGAAAGGATTTTGTTGCGACTGGCGTTAAAATTGTACCAAGTAGATTTATTTTTCCTGAGCTGCTACAATGCCAAATTGTTGCAGAGTATGTTTGGTTTGTGTGGACATAAGTGATGCATGAAAACTTTAACTTCATCTGAATACAGTGATTTTTTTTTGTTATCTATTTGTTTTTTTTAAATATTATTTTATTTTTGAGCAGTATTTGATGAAAGAACAAGTGGGTGTTTCTTCTCCAAGGCAGCAGCTAAAGAATATGAGTTGATCAAGTGTTTATCAGTTATGTTATCTTTTTTTGCTCTCTCATCCTCCATTTTCAGTATCAAACCATTGTGAAGTAAAGGAGAACAAATGCCTCAATGAATCGGTTATTTTATATCAGGAAGCATGAAACGAGGAACACTGCACAGGACTCTAGTGGATGGATTGTGGCTGCAAAACAAACCAGTTACAACAAGCCACAAAGTGGACTGCAGATCAATCAATCACCATGGCTATTTCCCCTTTAAACAAAAAAACTCCAACAGATTCCACATCACAATCCCAACCATATATTCGGCCTTTTTAATCTACAGATACATTGTAGCCCCATTCTTAAAATGATTTTTTGCTGTTCCATTTCACACCTTGAATTAGCCATCTTGGTGTTATTGATCCTGATATGTAATGTTTGGCTAGTGATGTAATTCCAAAGAGTAGATTGTTGAAGCAAATACTGATTGTAATGGAGACATTGTTCGGATGGAGTGAAGGGAAAGCAGCCATGATAATGTCTGTCACATAATTGGCATTTATATATATATAAAAAAATAAGTATTCCTGAAAAAAATAATTGCCATGACTACAGCACCTCGACATATGCTTTTAAGTTTTAATGAGAACTGGCACTTCTTTAGGTGTTTGATAATGCTGGTTGTAACTCGGATCGTTGTACTGCCACTTTAGTTGGTGCACGGTATTGAGGTAATGTTCCACTTTTGGATGGGGCCTGTCAGCTCTTCCTGCTGGGCATGGCCAATTTTAAGTCAATCTTTCAGGGAAAGGTCCGGACATGTTTCCAGCATCCCAACCAATATCAGCCAACATTAATATAGCCAATTATTTGCCCAATCTAAAACTACAGCTAGTGGGTCTGTTTGCCGGTTGCCTGCTGAGTTTTCTTCTCTTTCCAAATATCTCTACTATTCTTTCATTCGAATGGTGAGTGCTGTGCCATGCAAATCTTTAACAACAAGCATTGTCGGGTTGAATATTAATTTAGTAAAATTAAGTAGGGTACGGGGGTTACTGGAGCATCTGTGCGGAGGTTTAGTGGCCTGAAAATCAAGTTAGAAATGGGATGGGGACTGTATATTCCTCAGCTATGATCATTGCTATCGTGATGGCTAAATATGTAAACATCTTACACAATGTGATTTCAGGTTTAAAAAAAAAAACCCCACCCAGAGATTCCTAGGCTTAATTTCTGGGTTGCAATGCATCAGCAGGGGTGAAAGGATGACACAAACTGACTTCAATAGGGGAAGGGAAAATCAGCCTTCGCTCTGTCCACTGACCCATATTTAGTTATTTCTGTGTGCATTCGCAGTTCGAGGTCGCATAGGACTCCATGGAGCTAAACCATGACCTCATCCCTGATTGAATAGCATTCCTGCCAAGGCTTTGGGGCTGGTGCACCAAAATGATAGCTAGAATTGAGGAACAGAGAGAGTAGAGAGAGACTGTACCAATACAAGGGGTCGATGTTGAGGACGGAAGGAGAGAAAATGGAGGCCTTTTTTAAAAATTTGGAAATTAACTAATTTAATCTCTTCGTATTGTAAGTAAACCTAATCACAGCATATTTGGTGCTGGAATAAAGTGTGAGAATGTAGTGTCAGCAGGATCTAACTATTCTATCAGTAATACACTGCAGTATGTGTAACAGGAAGGGCGATAATACAAGGTAATATGCTGTTAACACGATTAAAGTTCTCACCATGTAGGAAGGGATGTGCTTTCCTGTAATAGAACAGCACAAGGAAAAGCCGTGCACCGTGTGAAGGTCAACAACGAATCTCCAGTGTAAGAAAAACAGATTAAAAACAAAAGAACGTAGAGGTGATGTCGGAGCATTACATTTCTAATTTTATTTGGCACAGAAATTTAGTACATAATGTTTAATTTTCCAGTTTTCATTCCAAATAGTTAGAAAGGGAGCTGATTTTGTAAATTTGCCTGACTGCTCGATTGCCTTCCTGCCAATTTTGATGCAAAACTTACATAAATGCATAAGTACCTACCTAAGTAATGTGACAGATTTACCCAGTTGTTTCCATTAATAATGGACGTTGGATTTATATTGGAAATTTAAGAACAATTTTTAAATAAGGGATTGAATTATGTTGGCATAGCATGATCCATTTTTCATCATTTTAACACTCGCAGTAACAGCATGAGACGTTGATTAGTCAAATAATACAGAATAATGTTCAAAGTAAATTAATTCCTGGAACTGAATAAGTTATAAATAGGCTATTTTTTTTGAAGTTCGCATTCCCATTAATACAATAACACTAATGATTATCAGTCCTAATAGGCCATGGTTTAAGATTTGGCATTTGATTTTGTTAGTTTGAAACTGTGCGGCAAATTTCTCCCTCCACTGCTGGTGCCAAAAACTCTGTCAGTCACCCCATCAAATTACATTCATCATGATTACACTTAACCACTGCACTCGTTGTCTAGCATAAGTGGGATTGTGTGCGTGATGAAAATCTGAAGCAGACACAGAGAATTCAGTGAGAATTCAACACCAGTCTGTCAGACGTTTCTGAAGCGAGCAGACCAGCTAACTTCCAGGCTGTGAAACTTCAGATTTGAAAAATGATGCGCAGGCAGGCATGTTTTAAACTTCAGAACAGTGACAAGCAAAGCCTGTGAGGAATCCATGTTTGGAATAATAAAATAGATTTTGTGTTCTATCACTTCATTCATGATAAGCCTCTAAATTTGTATGTTAGTGCAGACCCCTCCCATTTGTTTTCTAATTGTGCTTTTTTCTTTGAAGAGTGTACTTTATGCTAAATGGAAAATCGATTATATTTAAAAAAAAAAAAAAAAATCTATATTCCAAATCCTCCAAATCCTCCCTATTCCCTCCGGCTACTGATTGATCTGTCATGCACTGGCGTTATTCTCTGTCTGTGTTTAAGTTACTTTTGGGGTATGGTTTTGGATTTCTCAGCAAGCCACGATTGCTTCAGAAAATGAATGCGCAAGACTGCAAAGACTGGAATCGTGAGCAAAAAAAATACAACTTGTCAGACAGCAAATTGGGTAACATCTGTGAAAGGGAAATGACAGACATGTCTGAAGAAGGGTCTCGACCCTAAATGTCGTATGTTAATTTCTCTCCACAGATGCTGCCTGACCCACTGAGTTCCTCCAGTACTTTTTTATTTGCGTCAGAAAATGAGATGGGTTGTTGTAAAGTCCAGCATCAAACCACCAAAATGTACTTGTGATTTGTTCTGTGTGTATATTTGAATATTTTGCACAAAAACAGCAAATGGTGTTAGTACTTCTAAAGCAAACGTACAAAAAAAATGTTCACTGCAAATAGTATGCCCTGGTTATAGGCATGAAACTGGATGAGAGCTATACAGAAAACTATGTTGGGGAAAAAAACATCATCCTGTAACTGCAAATCCAAAACCTTTTGGGTGAACTTTAGTTTGAAACTTTTCTATTTGCAATTTTGACTTAACCATTTTCACATATTGATAGTCGTATAATATTAGTCTGTTGGACGCAAAGTTTTAAAACCAAAGTTTTAATTGTAGACATTATCCCATATTGGGGGAAGATTTCTGCTATTGCTACAGTGAGTTTGTAAATAATTCCCACACATGTGATTCTAAAAAGTACTTTATGATAATGGGATTCATTCCTCTCGAGTGCAAGCAGCTAGGCAATTAATTGATTATTCTCCTTTTCAATTTTAAGAGTATTGTACTTTGAAGATTTACTGCCACTTCCTAAATGGACCTCTCCTTGGGGATCTTGCAGCTCTTCCACCATCAAGCACTTTACGCAGGCAGAATAGACCTTTGTTATTAGGCTGCCAAAAAGGCTCTATTACTTTGGCACATAAATACAAGAGGTAAGCAATCCCGTTTTGGGAGAATAACCTCTGACGTACTGTCTTACTGTTGTTGCACTGGACTATACTATGAAACAAAACATGGGTGAAAGATTGAATGCACAGGACCCGATGCATCTCCATTTTACTGAAGCGGGCTGTCTTAATCTGGTAGCGAATCTGTAGACCTCCATTTTAAGGGGTCTCCTGCCATTTGTTCTCTGAATGTCATGTTATTTACATTAAACAGTGTTGCTAACAGAGAAAGAATAGCATGTCTACCACTGACTAACTTGTGTTATTAACATTATAATCTTAATATAGAGAGAGGGTAAGTTATGGAATGCAAACTCATGCCTAGTTTATGTCATTAGGGTCTCTGGTAACTAACTAGAGTTCAAGTAATTTACGAGTGTATGAAAGATGGCCTTTCAATTGAAATAAAGGATGGCTCCCTGCATATGGTATGTTTTGTTTTTACATCTTCATTAATCGTTTGTATATATGCTTCAAAGTTGCTTTTCATGCCTTATGAACTGCTTCCCTGCCTTTATGATCAGCTGCTACTTATTTGAAAGTTCTCAAACATGGGGGTGAATGAGAAGTTGTGTTGAGAATCAGGAGTGCTTTCTACTTGAGGTACATCCCACTTTTGTGGTTTTAAAATGATATTTGGAAGGTGTGGTTTGTTTTATTTCAATCACCTTTGCACCGTTGGTGATTTTTCCACCCCTGATCATATTAACATATGTCTCAGATTAAGCTGTGCTTGCTAAATTTCTGGTTGGACCAACATTATATCTGATTATTATTTTAAATGTAGACATTTGCTATGAAAGAATCCTCCGCAGCCCAGAAAATTAATTTCCATTCAAAGTCAATGTATGTATTAAACATTTTCCTCTGTATCCAATTACAAGACAGTTATCTTCACTTCTGATGCATGAAAGAGGATACTGGAGCCAATAGAGCAGATTTTATTGAGCAGATTTACAGTTGTAATTCATCTTTAATTTCTATGTTCTGCACCAAAGCTGGAAATACTTTCCTAATGTTGGATTCTAATGGCTCAAACATTAAAAAGGGGTTAAAACTAGTGGACATTCAAAAAAAACTTAACAATCTCTTCAAATGTGCAGTATGATTCTAATGCAAGTCAGTATAGCTTTAATGCTATATAAACACTTGTCTGTACTTGTGGTTCACAGAGCACATGTGTGGAACTTGCACTGTATTTCTTCAAGACAGGTTTATTGATTAGAAGCAAGGTCCATTGTGCTCCAGGAGGAAATACAGAACCCTGAAGGTTATGAGTTATAAATGCTAACTCTATGGAAGTCATAATTCCTTCAGTTGTTAAAGTGAATGTAATCAACCACAATACTCCCTGTGTGCGGCAAGGTCCAAAGTTTATTTTATTAGTTGTTTAATTAGATAGCCTGAAGTTAAATTGTAGTATATTTATTTGTATTACTGATTTGAATGATTTAATTGCTCTTCTCGCTGACAAACCTTTCACAGAAGTTGCGGACTCCTCACGCCTTTACAGGCTAGCTGCTCCTTCATACTTTATTTCTTCACCAGCTCCTGGGGAACAAGTTTGTAAAGGCTGTTTTTGGTAGCATTCCTAGGCAGTGTAACTGTAGATATTATTCACCGATTGGATTAGTTCCAATGTTGTTATTTAAAGATTATACTTATTTAAAATTTTCTTTTATTTACTTGTTAAACAATATTTATTACTGAAAAGCAACTGCTGTAGATTTTTTTTTCTTAGAAATCCAACAATCGAAAATACTTTTTTTGTATACGGAGAAATGTGTTCAGCTTTGGTTTTGGAGAAACTGGGTTGTGAAGTCTTTCTGGAAGAATTTTGTGCTCTCCACCCTGTCACAAGATGCATTACAAACTTTTAGGCCACCCAGAAATCCATTCTGAATGCAGATCACTTTGTGCATGGATTTGTTCCTGATACCAGTCCTAAAATTATTCAAACCTGTTACTTGTTTACTTCAGATGTGTGTCTATCGACTTGTTTACCACAGATGGCCTCAAAGTATGCATTGATGTAACAAAGAGAATTTTACCATCCCTGTACCTTAGCTTGTTTCTCCCCCACTTCCAACGTAGCGCGGATACATAATTTAATGTTGTGTATTGAGCATAACCCGAGGCTGCAGTTGGGATACAGTGTTGGACTAGGACTAATTGAAGTTCAATTCCCAATCCTATCTCGCTGCTGATGCCGACTGGACAAATGTGGGTGGTAGTGTGCTTGTGATTTTCTGTGTGATTGAATTGCCTGAGAATAGTTGAAGTTGTCACGGGAAGGGCTGGATAGACAGATGTCCGAGGACAGATCCCAGATCCATTACAAGAAGACTCTCTGTTCAGACAATAATACTGAGGTGGCCAGAGAGGAAAACTGAATTACAATCTCAAGGCATTTTTGATAGACATTATTGAAGTATGGATTTATTGGGAGTTTGTGAATTGTTTAAACCTAAAACTTTCCACCAATTTCCATGCTGGTTGCTTCGACACTGTAGATGTCCAATTATAGTTGGTCATTTTCTTCACTACTTGAAGCATGTACTAATGTCAAGGAATTTGATGTCTATACCCTTGAGATATTCAGGTGGTTAAAGAATTACTTTTCTTTTTGTTTATTTTGTTGTCTCCAATGGAGAGACATTACTGAACAAATAATGATATATACAATGGTAAAAAGAGAGGATAAATAATTAATTGGTACCTTTTGGTTACTGAGTCCTTGGGGAAATTTTACCAATGTTCCTCGTTATTCAAATGTGTGTAGCAAGAAGTTATAGGTACTAAAGTTTTCAATTATATGCAATGTGTGTTGAAAAATTCCATAATTCATTTTACTTTCTGGAAGAAGAATAAATGTTCTAAATAACTGTACACTTCTCCGTACAATCGAAATAACCGTAAATAAAATTATTTTGGAAAAAAACAAACAATTTTTCAATAATTTATTCAGAAGAGTCCTGACCCAACAAGCCATTTCCTTCCGTAGATGGTGCTTTGCCTACTGAGTTCCTCCAGCACTTGGTGTTTTATTCAGATTTGTTTGTCGCCGGGATATTACAAACTATTCAGCTTACACTAGTTCTCCTCAACTTCCATCAATCCTGACTCCTAAAGGTCCTGTCCCACTTGGGCGTCATTTGCGTGACAGGCTGGTAGTGACTGGCGCGCGAAAATCGTCTAGCAGTATGACAGTTGTGCGCCATGTGCTCTTGAGGGCCCTGCTTCTTTTGGGAGCCATTTGCGATGTTGTTCGTATTTAGTCCGATCTCCATGACAAGGATTTCCCAATGAAAATTTTTCAAACCTACACACGCTTTATACCCGGGTGGTCACGTGGTGCGGCGCTCAAATTACGCGCAAATGGCGCGCCGACGGCGTACGGGCGGCGCATGGTTACGGACGTTGATGCACGGTGACGCATAATAAATTAGCATAGGCAATCTTTGTGTGTAACCATGCGTCACCACGCGCTACATGTACGCCGTCAGCACGTCAGCGTGCGCAGGGATATGTCACGCAGGTGGCGCGCGAGGATTTTGAGCATTCCAAAATCCTGGGACGCCACGCGCCACTGCATACGCCACCGCACCTCGGCGCGTGTCACGATGCACCAACCAATTTTTAAGATGTCTTGTAAATGACACGCAAATGCTGCCCAAGTGCGATAGGCCCATTATTGTATAATTCGGGACTTGCCCTAGCAATTCCTGGGTGTGTTCATGTTTCAAATCTGGAGATAGACCAAAAAAGATCAATGAGTGGGTGATTTAATTTACACTTTTTTGTCCTAATACGCTGCATGGTGGCGCAGTGGTAGAGTTGCTGCCTTACAGTGCTTGCAGCATCGGAGAATTAACCTACAAACCTGTACGTCTTTGAAATGTGGGAATAAACCGGAGAAAACCCACGCTGCTATGGGGAGAACGTACCAACTCTACAGACACCACACGTGGTCAAGATTGAATCCGGGTCTATGGCGCTATAAGGCGGCAACGTTACTGCTGTGCCACGGTGCCACCCGCCAAAACAGTTTTTTCCATTATGCCAGTTTGGCTTCTGGGCATGTAACTGAAATGTGTAGTGATTGAAAAGCAAGAGTGAGAATTTTAAACTCGTGACTCCTTGAATTTTAAATGCATGGAAGACAACATTGCTGTTTTTCCTTCTCCTCCCAGCACAGCTGCTGGTCAGGAAATACTGAATTGACCTTCCACACCTTCCAGCCTGTACACTTTGTGCTTTTACAGCACAACTGAGGAACATCATCAGTGACGCTGGCCCTCTGGCTAGCCAAGGGTACACCCCATCCCCAGGAAGTTTCATGTCCTTTCTGACTGGAGGTGACAGGATAAAACCGGGTCATTTGTACTCTGAAGAAGCCACCCTTCACTCTGCAAACAGCCTCGTGTGTATCTTCTCCATTTCCCAGTACTTAAGGGTCACAGCTGCAAGATCTTCCTCACGTATTTCCGTGGCAAAAATAGTTTTGATTGCAGCTGTACTGCAGACCGCCTACATCATAAAATATGCCATTTATTCTGAAGGACTTTTCCAAAAATTCTCCCACCCTCCACCATGTTTCAACGATCCAAAGACCGTAACTAATGTATGGTTCTTTAGGCCAATCTGCATCATGCACCAAGCTCTCTTTAGGCTGCTCTTCACTTTGGTTACGATTATAGAACACCAACATTTATCCACATTTTTTTTGGTCTTAGAACATAGAACATTGCAGCACAAGGAACAGGCCCTTCGGCCCATAATGTCCATGCTGAAATTGATACCAAGATGAACTAATCTCATCTGCCTGAACAAAATCCATATCCTGCCATTCCCTGCATATCCATGTTCCTGTCCAAAAGCTTCCAACACCACTATGAACCTCTGCCTCCATGAATGTGTTGCATGCACAGCATCCCATGCAGCACATTCCAGGCACCCACCACTCTATTTATTAAAAAAATAAAAAATAAATAAAAAATTCTCCTGCACATATTGCCTCTAAACCCTAGGAAATTGGTTAAAGTGGAAATTGTCAGATTTTATTTAAGGGTATTTTTATACATTTTGGTTTCACCATATAGAAATTACAACTGTGTTTATACATGGTCCCCCCATTTCAGGGCACCATAATGTTTGGGACACATGGCTTCACAGGTATTTGTAATTGCTCAGATGTGTTTCATTGCCTCCTTAATGCAGGTATAAGAGAGCTCTCAGCACCTAGTCTTTCCTCCAGACTTTTCATCACCTTTGGAAACTTTTATTGCTGTTTATCAACATGAGGACCAAAGTAGTGCCAATGAAAGTCAAATAAGTCATTATGAGCCTGAGAAACAAGAATAAAACTGTTAGAGACATCAGTCAAACCTTAGACTTACCAAAATCAACTGTTTGGAACATCATTAAGAAGAAATAGAGCACTGGTGAGCTTACTAATCGCAAACGGACTGGCAGGCCAAGGAAGACCTCCACAGCCGATGACAGAAAAATTCTCTCTATAATAAAGAAAAATCCCCAAACACCTGTCCAACAGATCAGAAACACTCTTCAGGAGTCAGGTGTGGATTTGTCAATGCCCACTGTCCGCAGAAGACTTCATGAACAGAAATACAGAGGCTGCAAAAATCGGATGGCTGGGTTAGTTTGCCAAGAAGTACTTGAAAGAGCAACCACAGTTCTGGAAAACATTATCGTGCCCTGAAATGGGAGGGGACTATGTGTAAACACTGCTGTCATTTCTACATGGTGAAACCAAAATGGCCTTTATTAAAATCTGGCAAAGTGCACTTTAACCACATGTGATTTTTTTTCTATTACTAATCTCAAATTGTAAAGTACAGAGGAAAATAAATAAATGATGGGTCTTTGGCCCAAACATTATGGAGGGCAGGGCACTGTATGTCCCTTTTACAATTTTAACGTCGGCAAATGGGACTAGATTGGATATGGCGTCTGGGTTAGCATGGACAAATTGGGCAGAAGATAGTATCTGTGCCTATGACTCCTTTGTTGGACGGCGTGGCAATTTTGGATGGCTGATATTGTTGAATCTGGAATTAGATCATCCTCCGTGGAAATGAAGAGTAAAATTTGACGGACCATTTTAAAATCATAGGTTCATAGAAACATAGAAAATAGGTGCAGGAGTAGGCCATTCGGCCCTTCGAGCCTGCACCGCCATTCATGGCTGATCATCCAACTCAGTATCCTGTACCTGCCTTCTCTCCATACCCCCTGATCCCTTTAGCCACAAGGGCCACATCTAACTCCCTCTTAAATATAGCCAATGAACTGGCCTTCTGTGGCAGAGAATTCCAGAGATTCACCACTGTGTGAAAAATGTTTTTCTCATCTCGGTCCTAAAAGATTTCCCCCTTATCCTTAAACTGTGACCCCTTGTTCTGGACTTCCCCAACATCGGGATCAATCTTCCTGCATCTAGCCTGTCCAACCCCTTAAGAATTTTGTAAGTTTCTATAAGATCCCCCCTCAATCTTCTAAATTCTAGCGCGTACAAGCCGAGTCTATCCTGTCTTTCTTCATAGGAGGAGTGTTAGCGCTTCTGTGAGGAAAGAACTATTTTTTCAAACCAATGAGATTGGATGTCCTACTGCTGATCGATGGTGAGAGTGATGGGTCCATTGATGTCATTTGCAGGTTATTAATTGGAAAAAAATAGGACGCATTTCACAAGGAATCCAGAAATGTGCATAACATTTCTCTGGATTAACCAAGATATTGCAGATGCTAGAATTTGAGGCCATGAACAAACTGCTGGAGGAACTCAAAGGTAGACACAAATTGCTGCAGTAACTCAGCAGGTCAAGCAGCATCTCTGGGCGACATGCATAGGTGCGCTTTCGGGTTGGGGCCATTTTTCAGACTCATTAGCACTTGGCCATCATAAGGTGATCATGCAAACTCCACACAGAGAGCACCCGAGGTCAGGATTGTACAGAGTTCTCCGGACTTGCGAGGCAATGGCTCTACCAGTTGCGCCACTAACAACATGGAAAGTTATTAAATATAATTTAAGTTATACTCATTCAATTCTTTAGCACGTCAACTCAAAAGCTACCTGATAAATAGCAGAGTACCAAGTTTCATCTTCTCCTTTCAAAGGTCGTAATTAATGACGCATTATTGAAAATTTATTCCCAGAAATTGTCTTGCAGAATCCACACGAATACTGGCCTTGTTCCATTGACCTTTTAACCACGTGAAGTGTCCAAAGCTGTGATCATAACACGCACACACACTTCTACTCTTCTTGAGTAACTAAAAGAAAATTTCGGCCTTGTGAAATCTTGCTGGTCTGGCGTGCAATAATTCCTAAAATACAAAATTCACGGAGAAAAGTATTAAAACTATTCACTGATTCAACTTTTCCAGATAAAGATCCCTGGCATTCCAGCCACAGGAGATTACACAGTATAAATACTCTTGACACTAAATGTGCAATCTATCCTTTTAAGCTGCACATGCGAAGCCGCTGGAATTTTAAACACAATTTTGTCCAGTGATTATTTTTGCTTCACTTCCAGTGCTCAGCTGAAGCCTCTTGACTTCAACCGTAGACCAACCACGCTGCTTTTGCTTCTGAGCCAGAAGATTGAGAGTCCATTCCAGGAACACGTCCGATTCAAAACATCTGATTGAAGATCAATTTTGAGTGAGTGCTGCACGATCGGACTTGAGGCATAAACCAAGAAACCTATTTCTCCAGGTTTTTTCCCAGACATGCCGCCTGACCCACTGAGCTATTCCAGCATTTTGTGTCTTATCTTCCCTGTGGATGTGAGAGAGTGTATACCACCTTTGAAACCAAGATCAGAAAGGTTTGCTCAAGTTGGAGTCATAAACACAGCAGGGCAACAGGCCCTTTGGCCCATAGGCTCCGTGACAACCACACACGCACCCTTGTACACCAATCCTATTGTCCCCACATTCCCATCAACTACTCCCAGATTCTATTGCTCACTCAAGCTGGGGGCAACTTGGCAGAGTCCAATTAACTTGCCAATTGGTCACACAGAAATCCTGCACAATCACCATAGACAATACCTGGTGTCAGGGCTGAACCTGCATCTCTGGCCTTGTGAAGTCATGGCTCTACTATCTGCTACTGCACCACTAATGTCATAGTAAGTTATTTAGGTAGTTGGCACAGGTATTAAGTTTATTAGAATTGTCACAGGATAGGAGCCATTTTTCTCCATCACCAGGGCAGCATAGTGATACAGCTGTAGAGTTGCTGCCTTACAGCGCCAGAGACCTGGGTTCGATCCGGACGACATGTGCTGTTTATACGTTCGCCCCTTGACCTGGTGGGTTTTCCCCGGGTGCTCCGGTTTCCTCACACACTCCAAAGTCATACAGGTTTGTAGGTTGATTGGTTTTGGTAAAATTGTAAATTGTCCCTAGTGTGCAGGGCGGTGCTAGTTGTGTGCGGGGATCGCCGGTCGGAGTGGACCGAAGAGCCTGTTTCCGCGCTGTATCTCCAAACCGAAGCAAACAGCTCTGCACCCCTGCCTGATCATTTGTGTTCCTTGATTACAATTGGAGTGTGGGGATGAGCAAGTCCCGCCCATATGCAATCCTCCGCCAACAATTGTCATTGTCTGATCACAGGAGCTGGCTGCATGCAAAAATATGCTTCGTGTTTCCTGCATTATTACTGGTGCAATCATTTCGAAAGTACTTTATTGGGTCTAAAGTCTTTGGAAGTATTAAAGCTGGGGGAAAATGGTGAAAGAATGGAATTTTTCTCCCCCAGCTAGCTCAATCCAAATTCAAATGTTTTCATAAAGTGGAGAAACTAGGAACTGCAGGTTTACAAAATTAAAAAAGACAAAGTGCTGGAGTAAAGCAGCAGGTTGGGCATCATCACCGGACAACGGTCCCCAACCTGAAACGTCACCTCGCCATTTTCTCTACAGGTGCCACTTGATCAACTGAGTTAATCCAACACTTTGTGTCATTGTGTAGGAAGGAACTGCAGATGCTGGTTTAGACCGAAGATAGACACAAACAGCTGGAGTAACCCAGTCTGAAGAGTCTTGACCTAAAACGCAACCTATTCCTTTTCTCCAGAGATGCTGTCTGACCCACCAAGTTGCTCCAGCTTTTTGCGTCTATCTTCACTTTGTGTCTTTGAGTGATTTAGTTTCAATGAAATGTAGCCAGTGTGGTGAATAACATTGCATGCAAAACGACACAATTTTCCACTGCATCAAACGAGCAGATAATCTGCATTTTATTTTCTTCATTTACCACATTTTATTTGGAACATACCATTGCACTTCACACTCTATAGTGAAAAATTGCAGTATTAATTGTTTCTCTGCATTACTGAAGTTGCTCATCCCTGGTACCAATGCTATATAGCTCCTCTGCAAGTCTGTATCAGATATTATAGTTGTTTCCTAAGGACTGTCGGCCAGAACAAGGCTCAATCCTCCATCTGTCACCTAACCACTGAAAGCACAAGTCTATCAATGAAAGCACACCGAAGATAGACACAAAATGCTGGAGTAAATCGCGGGTCAGACAGCATCTCTGGAGAGGAGGAATGAATGAAGTTTCGGGTCGAGACCCTTCTTCAGACTGGGAGTCAGGGGAGAGGGAGACATAGAGATAACAAAGGGAAAGGTGTGAAAACGAGAGATCAAAGAGGATGAAATTCAAGGAAAATGTAGCACAGATCATTCTCTCAATTACGAGGGAGTTAGATGTGGCTCTTGTGGCTAAAGGGATCAGGGGGTATGGAGAGAAGGCAGGTACAGGATACTGAGTTGGATGATCAGCCACGATCATATTGAATGGCGGTGCAGGCTCGAAGGGCCGAATGGCCTACTCCTGCACCTATTTTCTATGTTACTGAAGTTGCTCATCCCTAGTACCACTGGTATATATCTCCTCTGCGGTCTGCACCAGATATTAAAGTTGTTCCCTTTGTATTGTGGCCCAGAGCATGGCACAATCCTCCATCTGATTCATTCCACATTTTCCTTAAACTTTGTCTGTTGATCTCTCGTTTTCACACCTTACCATTCCATATCTATCTGTTTCCCTCTGCCCGACTGTCTGAAGAAGGGTCTCGACTCGAAACGTCACCCATTCCTTCTCTCCAGAGATGCTGCCTGTCACGCTGAGTTACTCCTGCATTAGATGTCTATCTTCAGTGTACACCAGCATCTGCAGTTCCTGAAGGTTGACACAAAAAGCCGGGGTAACTCAGCGGGCCAGACGGCATTTCTGGAGAAAGGGCAGTCCCATTCCTACACCAATCTAGCACCACCAGGGGATGCTGTTTGCAGACTTTGGAAAGGAACATTGCATCCAGGAGAGGTACAATTTAACGCAAGCTGGGGAATGTTTTTACTTTCTTGTATAATTAATGGCCTCGTAATATAATTGCATTCTTACCGATTGTTTCTTTGAAGTCTTGCATTCCTGTCATTCTGCTGGTTGGTTAATTGCAGAGAAATTCCTCCTGTATTTTAACAAGTAGATTTTGCAACTCTAAATATTAATTCTTTTTAAAACTAAACTTCAATCATTTGTCAGAAACATTTCCTGGGCTGGAAGTCGCATTGCGTGAGTGACATTGGCAAACTGCTCATAAAATTCTCAAAGGAATGCAGTATTGAAACCAGCCTCAAACATGTCTCTTGCACAGTCAATAAATAGGAACTTTAATAAAATAAGAGATTGACTTGAACGTTTCCAGGAATGTGAGATTACAGTTATGTGCATAGAAGCGGAGACTGTTTTACTGGAACAAATATAACGGAGGTGTTCAAGATCATGAAAGCTTGGATAAATAAAGCGAAACTGCTTCCAATTCCTGAAAGCAACAGAATGTGTGTTTTTTGTAATTGTTAATAGAACAGAGGTAGCATGAAAGATCATTTTTCTGAGGGCAGCACATGGTAGAGTCGCTGCCTTACAGCGCCAGAGACCCGGGTTTGATCCTGACTACTGGTGCTGTCTGTATGGAGTTTGTATGTTCTCTCCGTGACCGTGTGGGTTTTCTACGGGCGCTCCGGTTTCCTCCCACACTCCAAAGACGTATAAATTGTAAATTGTCCCTAATATGTGTAGGATCGTGTCAGCGTACGGGGTGATCGCTGGTCGGCCCGGACTCGGTCGACCGCAAGGCCTGTTTCGGCATGAAACGTTGCCTATTTCCTTCGCTCCATAGATGCTGCCTCACCCGCTGAGTTTCTCCAGCATTTTTGTCTGCCTTCGATTTTCCAGCATCTGCAGTTCCTTCTGAAGTAATGAACGCAGAATTCCTTTGTGGAAAACCAGCCTTATCTGGGAGACCTCACTCACTGTGTGAGAACACACAGTCAGAAATTGGCGTACTAGAATTATAAGAGGGGTTGTAGCTCAGAGGTAGAGTGCATCTTTGGGATGTTTGAAGTCCCAGGTTCAATTCCCTGACATCTCCACATGTTGTACCTTGGATAATAGAGAGAGGTGCCATGGCCTGGAAAGTATTTAGGGGCGGCACAGTGGCCGAGCGTTAGAGTTGCTGCCTTACAGCGTCGGAGACCCGGGTTCAAAACTGACATAGAAACATAGAAAATAGGTGTAGGAGTAGGCCAAATCCTTCGAGCCTGCACTGCCATTCAATATGATCATGGCTGATCATCCAACTCAGTATCCCGTACCTGCCTTCTCTCCATACCCCCTGATCCCTTTAGCCACAAGGGCCACATCTAACTCCCTCTTAAATATAGCCAATGAACTGGCCTCAACTACTTTCTGTGGCAGGGAATTCCAGACTCACCACTCTCTGTGTGGGAAAAAAAAATTAGCATCTCGGTCCTTATAAGACTTCCCCCTTATCCTTAAACTGTGACCCCTTGTTCTGGACTTCCCCAACACCGGGAACAATCTTCATGCATCTAGCCTGTCCGACCTCTTAAGAATTTTGTACGTTTCTGTAGGATCCCCCCTCAATCTTCTAAATTCTAGCGAGTACAAGCCGATGTGACAAGCTGACATGAGCTCTCTGTACGGAGTTTGTACGTTCTCCCCGTGACCTGCGTGGGTCTTCTCCAGAAGCTCCGGTTCCCTCCCACACTCCACGCACGAGTGGACCATCATGCTCCGCTCTATGATCTTTGGTTAGTACGCGCTCCCCGTGACCTGCGTGGGTTTTCTCCGGGTACACCGGCTTTCCCACCACACTCCAAAGAAATGCAGGTTTTGTAGGTTAATTGGCTTGGTAAAATGGTAAATGTTTGTGTGTGCGTGTGTGCGTGCGTGCGTGTTTGTGCACGTGTGTGCGCGCGCTGGAATTGCTGGTCGGCGCAGACTTGGTAGCCCAAAGTGCCTGTTTCCGCGCTGTATCTCTAAACCAAACTAATGACAAATCTTGAGAGAAATGGTGAAATATATATCAACAGCAGCGGCTCAGTCCACCTGCTTCGGGAAACTATGAAGAAGTGATGCAATTTGGGGAAAATATTTGCGAAGGGTGAAAACAATGATATTTTTTTTCAAACCTTGGCCTTGTTACTGAATTCTTCGCTTAGAATTTATGATCAGCAGGAAACCAGAGTAGCTAGCGGGACAGACTGTCCCAGATAATGTTAGAGTCTGCACAGCAATAATTCAATGCAGTGATCTGTAAGCTAAATATGGCCAGGCTTAAAATATATGTGCTCGGTGTTTGCTAGTGGGTAGTATAAGGTTATCTAACATAGGACAGTACAGCACAGGAACAGGTACCTTGGCTCTGAATGTCTGTGGCCGAACTTGATGCCGTGTTAAAACAATCTCATCTAACTGCACATGATCCATATCCCTCCATTCCCAGCGTATAGGCGTGGTAAATGCCACCATGGTGTCTGCTTCCACCACCACCCCTGGCCAGTGCATTCCAGGCACCCGCCACCTACAACCTTCCAACATCCTACCAACAACTAGAGAGCGGTCCTGAGCTACTGTCTACCTCAGTCAAGACTGCTCAGTGGCGCAGTGGTAGAGTCACTGTCTTACAGCGCCAGATTCAATCCTGACTACGGGTGCTGTCTGTACGGTGTTTGTACGTTCTCCCCGCGACCCCGTGGGTTTTCTCCAGGTGCTCCGGTTTCACCCCACACACTCCAAAGACGTACAGGTCTGTAGGCTAATTGGCTTCGGTAAAAATGCAAATTGTCCCCAGGTGTATGGGATGGGGCTAGTGTACGGGGAGGTCGCTGGTCGGCGCGGGCTGATGGGCTGTTCCTGCGTTGTATTTCTGAAGTCTCTAAACGTCTATTGCAGGGTGGGGCCATGGAAGACAGGGATGGAAATGTGAAGACCGATGTAACTTTGTCCAAAAGTTCCATTCCAACACATCATGAACTCATCAAAATGTGACGCAATTAGTAATTTGGTAAGGATGTGTGGATCTAAAACCCACTTGATCAGCTGAATAAGGGTCTCGACCCGAAACGCCACCCATTCATTCCTTCTCTCCAGAGATACTGCCTGTCCCGCTGAGTTACTCCAGCTTCTTGTGTCTAACATCAATGGTATTTATTGAGAAGGTTGAGAACAACCAGTTGGCAGACCGCAGTTTCACATATTCATGTTTACAGAAGCTTTTATAACATAGTAATTTACCTTTTGTGTCATTAAACCAGAATTGTTCGATCCTGGAACTGCGGACAAAGGTATAGAAAATAAGACACAAAGTACTGGAGTAACTCAGTAGGTCAGGCAGCATCTCTGGAGAATGGTTCAATGGTGTTTAATTGTCACATGTGCAGTGAAATTATTTTCTTGCATGCAGTCCATGCCTTAGTGCAATCACCGATTAGCGATGTGTACAGAAATAGTTCATTGAGAACTCAAGCAAGAGGCATGAGGTTTTGGCATCATTTTCAAAGTCCAGTCCATGCTCTAGGTCTCAAGGGGGCAGATTATTATATCAATGGGGTTAGGTTAGGTAAGGGGGAGGTGCAGCGAGACCTGGGTGTCCTTGTACACCAGTCACTGAAGGTTGGCGTGCAGGTACAGCAGGCAGTGAAGAAAGCTAATGGAATGTTGCCCTTCATAACAAGAGGATTTCAGTATAGGAGTAAGGAGGTTCTTCTGCAGTTGTACAGGGCAAGATATAATATAGGCATCATTTTCAAAGTCAAGTCCATTCTCTAGGTCTCAAGGGGGCAGATTATTATATCAATGGGGTTAGGTTAGGTAAGGGGGAGGTGCAGCGAGACCTGGGTGTCCTTGTACACCAGTCACTGAACGTTGGCGTGCAGGTACAGCAGGCAGTGAAGAAAGCTAATGGAATGTTGCCCTTCATAACAAGAGGATTTCAGTATAGGAGTAAAGAGGTTCTTCTGCAGTTGTATAGGGCTCTGGTGAGAGCACATCATGAGTATTGTGTACAGTTTTGGTCTCTTAATTTGAGGAAGAACATCCTTGTGATTGAGGCAGTGCAGCGTAGGTTCACGAGATTGATCCCAGGGATGGCGGGTCTGTCATATGAGGAAAGATTGAAAAGACTAGGCTTGTATTCACTGGAATTTAGAAGGATGAGGGGGATCTTATAGAAACATATAAAATTATAAAAGGACTGGACAAGCTAGATGCAGGATAAATGTGGGGCGTGTCCGGAACCAGGGCCACAGTCTTAGAATAAAGGGGAGGTCATTTAAGGCTGAGGTGGGAAAAAACTTTTTCACCCAGAGAGTTGTGAATTTATGGAATTCCCTTCCACAGAGGGCAGTGGAGGCCAAGTCACTGGATGGATTTAAGAGAGAGATAGAGCTCTAGGGGCTAGTGGAGTCAAGGGATATGGGGAGAAGGCAGGCACGAATGGCCTCCTCCTGCACATTTTTTCTATGTTTCTATGTTTCATGAGTGGCACCCAATCTAGACAAGCCCCATGCTGCTGCAGGGCCTCCAGCCACTGCCTTTCTTGGACATCTTGACCTATGTCCCTCTCCTTGCCCATCCACCAATGTTCTCTGGTTTGTTTTATGTGGGGGGTGGGGGAGGAGGTTGTGAGAATCTTTGATTCAATGTCTCGTGTCTCGGATCGTGTCTCCGGTTGCTCTGCGGCCTAACATCATGGAGCTGGAAGTCTTGCTCGGGACTGACTTTGAGCCCCACTGCGGGGCGTGGACTTACGATCGGAGCCATATCCTTGCCTGGGATCGACGCGCCCTACGGATTTCACCATCGGGAGCTCGCAGTCTCGGGTAGAGACCAGAGATTTCAGGAGGTCCAATGACGCAGAAGGTTCGACCAGCCCCGACCCGGGGTGCGTTTGCTCGGCGCGGGGGAGCTGAGACCCTCCCCCCCCCGATGTGGGAGCTTGATCACCCCGGCGCGGAGTGCCCGAACGCCGCCGGCTATGGGAGCCAAGATCGTCCCGTCAACGGAAGGCTCGAGGCCCCCAACCGCGGGAGAACAGAGAAGGAAAGAGATTGAACTTTTTTTTCGATTTCCATCACAGTGAGGAATGTGGAGGAGTCATTGTGGTGGATGTTTATGTTAAAATGTATTTTGTGTGTTGCTTTTTATTAGTATGAGTGTATGGCAAATCAAATTCCTCGAATGTAGCATAACATACTTAACTAATAAAGTAAGCATGAGTATGCGTATGTGTATAGGGGATTTTTCAGGTTGGGACCCTTCTTCAGACCCGACCCAAAACGTCATTCATCCATTTCCTTCAGTGATGAACCCTGACTCGCTGAGTTACACCAGCGCTTGGCATCTTTTTGCTTAATCCTGGAAACCCCCCAATTTTAATTTAAATCAAAAGGCAAATGAGAAAAACACAAAAACTGTAGATGCTGGAAAGTTGAAATAAAAATCGAAGGTACTGGAAATATTTTACCGGCCCAGGTTACATATCTCCCCAAATA
This sequence comes from Leucoraja erinaceus, assembly GCF_028641065.1. NCBI lineage: Eukaryota > Metazoa > Chordata > Chondrichthyes > Rajiformes > Rajidae > Leucoraja > Leucoraja erinaceus. The sequence goes on along the minus strand of NC_073400.1, from coordinate 27,073,963 downwards.
CTGCCTGACTATTTAAGTATTTCCAATTCATTCTGGTGAATCTAAGTGGAATTTGCCTCTAGCTAGCAAAGGGGTTATTTTCCCTTTGGTATCTGATAATAACTCGTAATGAAAAATAAACGCAGTGTGTCGACAGAAGTGACAGATGATCATTTTTTGTTTCTATTTCAAATTAATCACTATTTGTAAGCTTGACAATGCAATACCCAAGTATGAGGTATATAACGATATAAATCTGTTATGGTGATAGTAAATGTATCACAGTGAGTTAGAACAAATTGTCCAAATATGTACATGCTACATGTGATTATCCATATTCTGTTGTTTTTACATTTTAGGAAAAAAAGATTATACAGATATTCAATGAAAGATTTGATTTATGTGTATAAAAATACTGCAGATAATAGACAATAGGTGCAGGAGTAGTCCATGTGGCCCTTCGGGCCAGCACCGCCATTCACTGTGATCATGGCTGTTCATCCACAATCCGTACCCCGTTCTTGCCTTCTCCCCATATCCCTTGACTCCGCTATCTTTAAGAGCTCTATCTAACTCTCTCTTGAAAGCATCCAGGGAATTGGCCTCCAGTGCCTTCTGAGGCAGAGAATTCGACAGATTCACAACTCTCTGGGTCAAATAGTGTTTCCTCATCTCTGTTCTAAATGGCTTTCCTCCTTATTCTTAAACTATGGCACACAAAATTGCTGAAGAAACTCAGCGGGTGCAGCAGCATCTATGGAGCGAAGAAAATAGGCGACGTTTCGGGCCGAAACCCTTCTTCAGACTGATGGGGGGTGGGAGGGGAGAAGGAAGGAAAAAGGGGAGGAGGAGGAGCCCGAGGGCGGGGGGATGGGAGGAGACAGCTCGAGGGTTAAGGAAGGGGAGGAGACAGCAAGGGCTAGCAAAATTGAAAGAATTCAACATTCATGGCTATGGCTCTTGGTTCTCGACTCCCCCAACATCGGGAACATGTTTCCTGCCTCTAGCGTGTCCAATCCCTTAATAATATTATATGTTTCAATAAGATCCCCTCTCATTCTTCTAAATTCCAGTGTATACAAGCCCAGTCGCTCCATTCTTTCAACATATGACAGTCCCGCCATCCCGGGAACCTATGCTGCACTCCCTCAATAACAAGAATGTCCTTCTTCAAATTTGAAGACCAAAACTGCACACAATACTCCAGGTGTGGCCTCATTAGGGCCCTGTACAACTGTAGAAGGTTTAAATTGCAGGTAGACACAAAATGTTGGAGTAACTCAGTGGGGCAGGCAGCATCAGGAATGGGTGATATTTTGGGTCGAGACCCTTCTTTCAAAAGATTTGATTTAGTTTAGTTTAGAGATACAGAAGGGAAACAGGCCATTTGACCCTCTGAGTCCGTGCCGACCAGCAATCCTTGTAGACTTTCACTATCCTACGCACTAGGGGCAATTTACACTTTTTATCGAAGCCAATTAACTTACAAACCTGCACGTCTTTGGAACGTGGGTGAAACTGGAGCACCCGGGGAAAACCCACGAGGTCACGGGGAGAAGGTACAATCTCCATACAGACACCACCCGTTGTCAGGATTGAACCCGGGTCTCTGGCACTATGAGGCAGCAACTCTACCGCTGCGCCAGCGTGCCGCCCTGTGCGATTGTGGTTCTTGTTGGGGGGGAAGTGGGAGGATGGATTTCTGATTTTCGAGTCGTTCAGCACGGAAACAGCCACTTCAGCCCAACTTGTCCACGCGGACCATGATATCCATCTATGCGAGTCCCTTTTACCTGCGTTTGACCCTTTTAGTTTTAGAGATACAGCGTGGAAACAGAACCCCATGGCCCACCGACCAATCGATGGGCCGAAGGGCCTTTTTTTTGCATTGTATCTCGTCTAAAGTGGCCACAGCAACTTCAATGTTTCCAGCTAGGCATCACCTCTCTGTTTTGCTATCATCCTTGTGAATCTTTTCCTGAATTCTCTATGCCTGGTTGTCCTTGTGAGTGTGTGGAATTCTCTGCATCAGAGGGCGGTGGAGGCCGGTTCTCTGGATACTTTCAAGAGGGAGCTAGATAGAGCACTTAAAGATAGTGGAATTAGGGGATATGGTGAGAAGGCAGGAACGGGATACTGAATGTGGATGAACCAGTGGCCACTGTTTAAGAATCAGGGGTAGGCCATTTAGAACGGTGATGAGAAAAAACTTTTTTACCCAGAGAGTTGTGAATCTGTGGAATTCTTTGCCTCAGAAGGCGGTGGAGGTCAATTCTCTGGACGCTTTCACGAGAGAGTTAGATAGGGCTCTTAAAGAAAGCTGAGTCAGGGGATATGGGGTGAAGGCAGGAACCGGGTACTGATTGTGGATGATCAGCCATGATCACAGTGAATGGCAGTGCTGGCACGAAGGGCCAAATGGCCTACTCCTGCACCTATTGCCTATAGTCCTGCGATGAGCAAAATTCACATTTTAATCTAAATTCCATACGTTCAACATAATTTAGATTCATTTTCCAATTCTGTGAACGCCACAGTTTTATATCCTTATTTTATGCTCCCATTTAACATATTTTGGTAATTGGTGATTCTAGTTCCGTTTTTTCCCTCTCCCATTTTGTGATTTAAGTGAAGGTGGTGCAGCTATAGAGTTGCTGCCGTACAGAACCAGAGACGCTGTTTCGATCCTGAACATGGCTGCTGTCTGTACAGAGTTTGTACGTTCTCCCCGTGACTGTGTGGGTTTTCTCCGACTGCTCTGGTCTCCTCCCAGATCCTAAAGACGTGTAGGTTTGTAAGTTAAAGGCTTCTGTACATTGTCCCTCGTGTGTAGGATAGTGTTAGTGCAGGGGGGGGTGGGGCGGCATGGACTCGATGGGCCGAAGGTCCTGTTTCCGTGCTGCATCTGTGAAGGCAATTTCCAAGGACCAAAGTAACATCCTGACTGCTTCCCACGCAACTAAAGCTTGTCACTGTGCCTTGGTGCACGTGGCAATAAACTAAACTGAAGTCAAACACAAAAAGCTGGAGTAACTCAGCGGGACAGGCAACATCGCTGGAGAGAAGGAATGGGCGACTTTTCGTGTTGAGACCCTACCTCAGACTGGTTTGGGATAAGGGAAATGAGAGATATAGGCGAAGATGTAGAGAGATAAAGAACAATGAAAGAAAGATATGCACATCACATGGGTTAAGTTTTAAACAAAACTTTTTTTCGATGTGAAGCATTCCATGGATGTTTTTTCCCAGTGACAAATAGCACTGTCCCCGTGTTCAATCCCAGGCAGCCACGCATAGTCGTTTCACCAACCCCCGCTCCCCACTCACTCCCAGTCTGGTGAATGTGACATGCACTCTTTGGAATGTCGCAGGCTTTAAATATTCCTTGCCTTCCTGTAAAAACCCTTATCAGTCTCCAGCGAGGGGAGCATTGCAGGAAGTTGTTGATCAACCTCCCGCTGAAATGTCGCGTCATTCTCGTCAATTCTCCTTCGTGAATTGTGTTCACTTTACTCATGGGAGTTCCAAGAAATTCCTTCAAAGTCGTGCAGCCTTATTAAGATGTTTCCGTTCGTTTAATAAATGATTTGTGTTTAAGTGGCAGAAAAGGGTGAAACGATGAGGAGAAACTTAGAAACATAGAAAATAGGTGCAGGAGGAGGCCATTCAGCCCTTCGAGCCAGCATTGGCCATTCATTGCGATCGTCCCCAATCAATAACCCGTGCCTGCCATCTCCCCATATCCCTTGATTCCACTAGCCCCTAGAGCTCTAAGAGAGAAAACTGTGACAATTGATTGGTTGATTGATTGATTGAAAGATACAGCATGGAAACAGACCTTTCGGCCCATCGAGCCCAGGTTGGCCATCGACCATCAGGTCGACATATTCACGCTAGTTCTATGGTGTTTTACTTTGCATCCACTCCCTGCACTCTAGGGGCAATTTACAGAAGCCAATTAACCTACAAACCCACACGTCTTTGTGATGTGGGGGGAAACTGGAACATTGGAAGGAGTCCTGGTCACAGGGAGAACGTGCAAACTCCACATGGACAGCATCTGAGGTCAGGATCGACCACGGGCCTTTGGCACTCTTAGGCAGAGTGTCACCCACAACTTGAGTTGAGGAATATTTCCAACATATGTTTTCATCTTGAATTTGCAATTGTCAGCTGTATTTTGTTTTTGCGTTAAAGTCTACCTTACCTGAGGCAAGGGTTGGCATGGCTCAGTGCTCCCGATTGGGAAGGATGTGAAGTTAAGAGTCACTCTGGCATCTGATCTAAGCTGATGTCCCAAATGCAGCAGTGTAGTGGTTCTGCATCATTGGAGTGTGTAAGAAGGAACTGCAGATGCTGGTTTATACAGAAGATAGAAATTGCTGGAGTAACTCAGCGGGACTGACAGCATCTCTGGACAGAAGGAATAGATGACGTTTCAGGTCGAGACCCTTCTTCAGCAGTAACTCAGCGAGACAGACAACATCTCTGGATGGAAGGAATGGGTGATGTTTCGGATCGAGACCCTTCTTCAGCAGTAACTCAGCGGGACTGACTGCATCTCTGGATAGAAGGAATGGGTGACGTTTCAGGTCGAGGCCCTTCTTCAGGAGTAACTCCAGCATTTTCTGTCTCTCTGCAGCATTAGAGATTCCAGCTTTCAGTTGAGATGTTAAAATGAGTCCATGGCTATTCTCGGGATGGATACATAGATCTCTGGAACTGCTCCACTATAATCCTGAGAACTATATTCTGCACCCTATATCATCCCCTTCACTCTATCTATCGTACATGAATTTGATTGTATTTATATATAGTATTATCTGATTTGATATCATGCAAAACAAAGCTTTTTATTGTATCCCGTTGCATGTGACAATACTAAACATGGACCTAGATCTTGATGACTTTCATGCAGAACATGCCACTGTCACTCCCTAACATTAACTCAGAGTAATTGCATCCATCCTCGGCACCTGGAACTTGCCAGGAATGCAGGAGATAACAAAAAGTGGTGGACACTGCCCGGTCCATCATGTGTACTAATCTCCCCACCATTAAAGGGATCTACAGGAGTCGCTGCCTCAATAAGGCAGCCAGCATCATCAAGGAGCCACACCACCCCGGCCACACTCTCATTTCACTCCTGCCATCGGGAAGAAGGAACGGGAGCCCGAAAAACTGTAACGTCCAGGTTTAGAAACAGCTTCTTACCATCAAACATCAGGCTTTTGAATGCCACAAACACCAAACAAACCAAACTATGAACTGCCTAGACTGCACTCGGGACTTTGGCCATTTATTTTGCACTAATATTGTTTTGTAAAATGTATTGAACTTTCTTTTGTTTGTTGTATTATTTATCCGCACTGTATATTCAGTCTGAAGAAGGGCCTTAATCCAAAATGTCACCTATCCCTTTTCTCCCGAGATGCTGCCTGACCCGCTGAGTTACTCCAGTCCAGAATCAGGGACAGTTTCTTCCCAGCTGTTAGCAGGCAACTGAACCATCCTACTGCAACTAGAGAGCAGTTCTGAACCACTATCTCTCATTACCAGCGAATCGTCCGTTCAGCAGAGAAGATTATTGGCTGCAACCTTCCCTCCATTGACGAACTGTACACTGCAAGGGCCAGGAAACGAGCGGATAAGATCATCTCTGACCCCTCTCACCCTGGCCACAAACTCTTTGAATCACTTCCCTCTGGAAGGCGACTCCGGATTGTCAAAGCTGCCACAGCCATAAAAACAGTTTTTATCCACGAGTAGTTGCTCTACTGAACAGCGAAAAATCTGTAGCCTCCCTTTGATCTGGTATTTTGTTGGTTCACATGCTTGATCAATGGTGTTTTATCATTAATGTCTTATTATTATTAATGTTTAGTGTTTTCTGAGCAATTCGTAACTGTCACTGTATGTCATGTTGTTACTGGTGGGCGGAGCACCAAGGCAAATTCCTTGTATGTGAATACTTGGCCAATAAACTTACTTACTTACTTATTGGTGCACCTCGGATTATCTTTGATGGGACTTTACCTTGCACTGAATATGATTCCCTTATCATGTTTTGGCACACTGCTTTTCGTGTCTATCTTTGTGTTCACAGACAGGTGAGCAGGTGCAGGTAAGAATTTCATTGTTCTGTTTTTGGTACATACGACAGTTAAACACTCTTGACTCCCTTTCTTGACTTATTGAACAATGTAAAGGTGTTTGAGAAGAGAACTTGCTGCAATCTGAAACCACACTTTCCCAGGGACAAGTGACCTGAAGCAAGAGAAATCTTCCTCGTCGACAACCAAAGACACAAAATTCTGGAGTAACTCAGGAGGTCACGCAGCATCTCTGGAGAACATGGAAGGGTGACGTTTCAGCAGCTGATCCTTCTTCAGAATGGGACCCTTCATTGACATCTACCCTGGTTTCAGGGTGGTGAATTTGTGGAATGAATTGCCACAGAAAACTGTGGAGGCCAAGTCAGTGGATGCTTATATGATACGATATGACATGATAACACTTTATTTATCCCAGGGGGGATATTGGTCTGCCAACAGTTATAAAACACAACAAGATACCTGAAACAGTAAATTAAAGTGACGTGGAAAGTCCAGGATTGGGGATGTGCAAAGATTGGGGAGGGGAGGGGTGGGGTGAAGGGGAGGAGTGTGTACAATTTACCCCAGGACAGAAGGGGGAGGAGTTGTACAATTTTATAACCACAGGGAAAAAGGATCTCCTTTAAGGCCCAGATTGATAGATTCTTGATTAGTATGTGTGTCAGGGGTAATGGGGAGGAGGCAGGAAGGAGAATGGGGTTGAGAGGGCAAGATAGATCAGCCGATTAATAGGAGTACACTTGATGGGCCGAATGGCCAAATTCTGCTCCTATAAACTTATACACTTCACCCCATTGCAATAGACAATGTCGATATTCTGTTGCAGCTGTTTGATATCTGCTTACAATGCAATCTGCACTTTGGGTTGAATCACGACCATCGAAGTGGGTTAATGTCACCACAAGGTTCTTATCACTGGGACCCACAGCAATATCCCATCCATTAGAACGTGAAGTGTTGCTAACTTCTAACCTCACCCTACTCTGTCCATAATGAGTGAGTGCCCATAAATTGTTCAGATGGGTGTGAAGTGGATAATGTCAAAATAGCTTGTTTCCTGTTGTAGCTAATAATAGGTTTTGATTAGTAAACACACACACACAGTGTATTAGTGCTGTAGGCCATGGCTAAATATTCCAGGATTCTTTCAGTGGAGTCATGCATTCTTGCAGTCCCAGTACCGTTCGAGGTACATTCCAGTGTTTCAAATTGGGGCGAATAATGACAGATTCTTTCCACTGCTCAGAAACGTTGTTAACGAGTAGAATTGCCTGGTTACCGCAGATTTATTTACAAAGAGAATAATTGGGAACGTCACCCACACACTGTCGCACACACACACACTCTCACGCACACATTCACATACTCTCACGCACACATTCACACGCACACACGCGCACACACACACACACACACACTCTCATGCACACACACACTCTCACGCACACATTCACATACTCTCACACACACACTCTCACGCACACACACACACGCACATACATACACACACACACACACACACACACACACACACACACACTCTTATACATGCACACACACACACACTCGTGCACATTCACCCTCTCAAACTCTCACGCACTCACACACGCTCTCATACACAATCTCACATACACACTCACACACACTCATTCACACACGCTCACACACACTCATTCACACTCGTCACACTCGTCAAACACACACTCTCACAGACACTCATACACGACCTCACTCACACACACAGTCACACTCTCACACACCCACACACACACAGTCACACACTCACACGCACCACATACACATGCCCACTCGCACACATACACTCACACTTGCTCTCACTCAATGTAATTTTAGTTTACTTGACACAGTCACCGTAGTGATAAACACCAAGAACATCTATCTCTGGCAGTTATAGAATATAACTTAGTTGAATTTATTGTCATTTGAGCCAGTACATCGAAGTACAGGTACAATGAACCGGCAAGAGTCAACAACAGCAACACTAACATTTTTTTCTCATTCTCTGAGGTCCTTCAGGTAGGGATGTCTGATCTACTTGTCGGACCTGATTTACATGCAAGTCCAGATCCAGGAACAGTTTTGATTCTTAACTGCCCTCTCAGTTCTGGAGCAGCACGGTGGCGCAGCATTAGAGTTGCTGCCTTACATCGCTAGAGACCTGGGTTCGATCCTGACTACGGGTGCTGTCTGTACGGACTTTGTACGTCCTTGTACGGCGTTGGTTTTCTCCAGGAGTTTAGAGATACAGCGCGGAAACAGGACCATCGCCCCACTGAGTCTCCACCGACCAACCAACCCCGCACATTAACACAAGCCTACACACACTAGGGACAATTTACACTTATACCAAGTATACAAACACAAGCCAATTAACATTTAAACCTGTACGTCATTGGAGTGTGGGAGGAAACCAAAGATCTCGGAGAAAGGCCATTCGGTTACGGGGAGAACGTACAAACTCCGTGCAGACAGCACCCGTAGTCGGGATCAAACCAAGGTCTCTGGCACTGCAGCGCTGTAAGGCAGAAACTCTACCACTGCGCTAACGTGCCGCCTGTATTCCGTTTCCTCCCAGATTCCAAAGACGTACAGGTTTGTAAGTTAATTGGCTATGGAAAAATTGAAAATTGTCCCTAGTGTGTAGGATAGTGCTAGTGTACGGGGTGACCGCTGGCCAGCATGGACTCGGTGGGCCGAAGGGCCTGTTTCACGCTGTATCTCTAAAGTGCTGTCATTGTCAGCAATTGTCACGCATTCCATGAGTGAATAGAATATAACTGAATGGAAATGGCTCCGTCTGATAGTTATTTTTGGCCGACATTGAAGCCTAAATGACCATCCCCAGGTCAGCAACTCTTTAACCAGGCTGCTTCAATAGCATCAGAGATGCTGCCTGACCCGTTGAGTTAAGGGCCTGTCCAACTTTCACGACCTAATTCACAACCTTTTTTACTCATGGATATTTTTCATCATGCTAGAAAAAACGCCCGACCTACTTGAGTACCTACGACTAGCATCACAACCTGCTACACCTACCTACGACCTCGCGACGACCATGCTGCAAGTATGAGTCAAGGGCAAACTCGGCAGAGGTCGTGAAAGTGGGACAGACCTTATACTCCAACTTTTTGTGTCCATCTTCGGTGTAAAACCAGTATTGGCTCCACTGCGAAATCTCCTCAAGGTATGTCTACCTCCTCTCTCCTCCTCCTCTTTCCGTCGAGACCCTGCAACACCCTCTCTTGCTGCTACCCACCCCCCTGTGATTCCCCCTTCTCTCTGGCTCTCCGACCACGGTTTAAACCCGGATAAGGCTTTGTTCTGTTCCTTCCCATACATCCAGTGTCCCCATCCCTGACTCTCTCAGTCTGATGAAGGGTCTCAACCCGAAACATCACCAATTCCTTTGCACCAGAGATGCTGCCTGACCTGCTGAGTTAATCCAGCCCAGATTCCGTGACAGTTCCTTCCCAGCTGTTATCAGGCAACTGAACCATCCTACCACAACCAGAGAGCAGTCCTGAACTACTATCCACCTCATTGGTGACCCTCGGACTATCCTTGATGGGACTTTACCTTGCACTAAACGTCATCATCTATCTGTACACTGTGAATGTGATCATGTAATGCCTTTCCGCTGACTGGTTAGCACGCAGCAAAAGCTTTTCACTGTACCTCGGTACACGTGACAATAAATTTAAACTAAACTAAGCTTTTTGTGCCTATCTTCAAAAGAATCGCACTTTGGGCTTGGAGAGAGAGTTGGATGAAGTGATTACTTCATTAAGCCGCGTCTTATCTCTGCACATTGCAATTCACCCCGACACAAAATCATGATACTGTATACGTGAAGAGCTGCAGCAGCCAACAGCAGCTTCTTCTGGGCGTCTTTGAAGCAAAATGTGAGTGTAACTTTCTGCTATGTTAACTGTTACTATCCCACCCTTGACCTCTCCTCTCCGCATCCCTTTGTCAGGTGAGTGTTTCTCATGTGTATTCATTACCAGTCGCCTCTGGGCACGTCTTTGTGCAGTTCAGACTCCGCTTGATGAGTGTGGGAAATGGAGACAATTGGCTTTCTCACTCACCTGCAGAACGGGTAGGAGATGTCCAGCAAAGGTGGGGCAGACACCCCTCGGTATATCGGGGTTCACCAACGATTAGGTTCTCCTGGTTTGGGTTTGGGTTGGTAAGTTCATGAATTCAAACCCCACAACAGAAGGGGGAGGAGTTGTACGGTTTGATAGCCACAGGGAAAAAGTATCTCTCGTGGCGTTCTGTGCTGCATCTGGATGGAACCAGTAGGAGGAGGGAGTGCAGCCTAGGTTCACCAGGTTAATCCCGGGATGGCGGGACTGTCATATGTTGATCAGCCATGATCACAATGAATGGCGGTGCTGGCTCGAAGGGCCGAATGGCCTCCTCCTGCGCCTATTTTCTATGTTGATAGAATTGAACGGCTGGGGTTGTATACTCTGGTAAATTAGAAGGATGAGATGGCATCTTATTGAAATATATAAGATTATTAAGGGTGTGGACACGCTAGAGGCAGCAAAACATGTTCCCGATGTTGGGGGAGTCCAGAACCAGGGGCCACAGTTTAACAATAATGGGTAAACCATTTAGAACGGAGATGAGGAAACACTTTTTGACCCAGAGAGTTGTGAATCTGTGGAATTCTATGCCTCAGAGGGCGGTGGAGGCCAATTCCCTGGATGCTTTCAAGAGAGAGCTAGATAGAGCTCTTAAAGATAGCGGAGTCAGGGGATAGGGGGAGAAGGCAGGAACGGGGTACTGAGTGGGGATGATCACCCATGATCACATTGAATGGCGGTGCTGGCTCGAAGAGCTGCATGGCCTACTCCTGCACCTATTGTCTATTACTAAAGATTGTCTTTACACCTTTCAGTAGAGGTTCTTCTGCAGTTGTATAGGGCTCTATATAGTGCTCTGGTGAGACCACATCTGGAGTATTGTGCACAGTTTTGGTCTCCTAATTTGAGGAAGGACATCCTTGTGATTGAGGCAGTGCAGCGTAGGTTCACAAGATTGATCCCTGGGATGGCGGGTCTGTCATATGAGGAAAGATTGAAAAGATTAGGCTTGTATTCACTGGAGTTTAGAAGGATGAGGGGGATCTTATAGAAACATATAAAATTATGAAAGGACTGGACAAGCTGGATGCAGGACAAATGTTCCCAATGTTGGGAGAGTCCAGAACCAAGAGGCACAGTCTTAGAATAAAGGGGAAGCCATTTAAGACTGAGGTAAGAAAAAACTTTTTCACCCAGAGAGTTGTGAATTTATGGAATTCCCTGCCACAGAGGGCAGTGGAGGCCAAGTCACTGGATGGATTTAAGAGAGAGTTAGATAGACCTCTAGGGGCTAGTGGAGTCAAGGGATATGGGGAGAAGGCAGGAACGGGTTATTGATTGGGGACGATCAGCCATGATCACAATGAATGGCGGTGCTGGCTTGAAGGGCCGAATGGCCTCCTCCTGCACCTATTTTCTATGTTTCTATGTAAGGTGCTCCTCAGGTTATGCTCCTCAAGTCTATGACTGTCATAAAGGTTCAGTGGATTCACCCCAAAATTAGCGTAAATATTTCTCCCTCAAACAGATTGTAGAAACATGGAACTGCTGGTTTATACCAAAGGTGGACACAATGTGCTGGAGCAACTCAACGGGTCTGCCAGCATCACTGGAGACTAAAGATGGGTGACGTTTCAGGTCAGGACTAAAACAGATTATCAGTTAATTGTCATGTTGCAGTTGGAACATTCTGTGCCCAGATTGGAGCCCCTGCATGTTTACAAGCCTCGCTAAATGTCTCTTTAATGCCACTATTTTCCTGTTACTTTATTGGCTTATTATTTTCACTTGTCCTGCAATGCAATGAGAAACATTGTGTGCGCGTTATAGAGTCAGAAAGTCACCGAGTGATACAGTGTGGAAGAAGGCCCTTTGGCCCAACTTGTCAACACACCGGCCAACATGTCTCAGCTACACTAGTCCCACTGTGCCGCAGGCCTTGATACCAAATAAACTGAATTTAAAGTCCTCGCCTTCCTTAGAATGAATGAATTAATACGTTTATTGACCAAGTATTCACATACAAGGAATTTGCCCTGGTGCTCCGTCCTTTCCTGGCTGTGTTCCTCCCTCGCTGTGCTATCTGCCCCCACTTAATGTGCCAATACGCACACTCTTCTTCAGGTCTGAAGAAGGCAATCGACCCGAAACGTCACCCATTCATTCATTCTCTCCAGAGATGCTGCCTGTCCCGCTGAGCTACTCCAGCTCTTTGTGTCGATTTCTTACTCCATACTCTGTCATCAATGGCAGAGGTTAGCTGCCATGGCTCCTTCCTCTGGTACAGTTTCCACTTGTTGACCTGCTCCCTTGCCGCCACCGCCCCCTCCTCTCCCCCCTCCTTCCCACCCCCCCTCCTCCCCCCTTCCCACCTCCCCCCCCCCCACACCCCCCCCCCCCCCCCTTTCAGAATTCTTCTCCAAATTCAGTACTGGGACCTCTGTTTTTTTTGATAGTCCATCTAGTATTGAGATGCAGTGTGCAAAAGGCCCTTCAGCCCATCGAGTCTGCGCAGACCAGCAACCCCCTTAAACTAGCCCTATCCCCCACACTGTGGACAATTTGGATTTTTTTTTTTAACTGAAGCCAATTATCCTACAAAACTGTACGTCTTTGGAGTGTGGGAGGAAACCGGAGCACCCGGAGAAAACCCACGCAGAATGTACAAACTGCTTGCTGACAAGTAGGGGGGTCAGGGGTTATGGGGAGAAGGCAGGAGAATGGGCTGAGGAGGGAGAGATAGATCAGACAGTTGTGAATCTGTGGAATTCTCTGCCACAGAAGGCAGTGGAGGCCAATTCACTGGATGTTTTCAAGAGAGAGTTAGATATAGCTCTCAGGGCTAACGGAATCAAGGGATATGGGGAGAAAGCAGGAACGGGGTACTGATTTGGATGTTCAGCCATGATCATATCGAATGGTGATGCTACTTTGAAGGGCTGAATGGCCTACTCCTGCACCTATTTTCTACGTTTCTATGTTTCTATCAGCCATGATTGAATGGCGGAGTGGACGTGATGGGCTGAATGGCCTAATTCTGCTCCTATCACATGAAATATGGTATTTTTCATCCTAAAAGTGATGTTATGGTTAGATTCAAGTAATGATTTAAAAAAAACTGAGATTCTATGGGGTTTTCAGGAAAGATATTAAAAAGATGCATTTAGGCAGTAAAATGGTGAAAATTACTTTTAGACATTAGTGATACAGTGCGGAAACAGACCCTTTGGCCGACCAGCAATCACCCATCCATACTGTAACTCTATCCTACATACTAGGGACAACTTTACAACTTACCAAAGTCGATCAACCTACAAACCTGCACGTCTTTGGAGTGTGGGAGGAAACCGGAGCACCCGGAGGAAACCCACGTGGTCACAGGGAGAACGTGCAAACTCCATATAGACAGCACCCATGGTTAGGATCAAACCCTGTGCGGTTGCAACTCTACTGCTGCGCCACCGTGCCGCCCTCGAATTTGATTGAATGGCAGAGCGGGCCTGTTGTGCCAAATAGCACAATCTTGCTCCTGTTTGAATACAGGGTGCAGGAATAACAGTGTGGAATCAGGCCCTTCAGCCCAACTTGCCCACACCGACCAACATGTCCCATCTACACTCGTCCACTCCCTCACTGCATTTGGCCCATATCCCTCCAAATCTGTTCTATCCATGTACCTGTCTGTTTCTTCAAATGTTGGGATAATCCCAGCCTCAACTGCCTCCTCCAACAGCTCGTTCCATACACCCACCACCCTTTATGTGAAAAAGCTACCTCTCAGATTCCTATTAAATCTTCTATGTGTGGTTATATGCTGAGTCTCTGCAGTACACAGCTTGGTGGAGCTCCTGAGCCAGAAGATGAAGGATTCAAGTCCTGTCGAACTGGAGCTCCGATTCTCAGCTTGCCCTTGTGGGTAGGGCTGTGGATATTCTGCACAGGTGAAGTGGAATCAACCTTCAGTGGAGAGTTGGAGCTGAGTTCCTGCCACGTTGTTAAAGATGTAACATTAATACCACTGAAGAAGGCAAGAAAGGTCTTCAGGTGCCTGGGTCAATATGAGTTATTGGTGGTGGGTACATGGAGCGAGCTGCCAGAGGAGGTAGTTGAGGCAGATACAACAACAACATTTAAAGACACGTGAACAGGTACATGGATAAGAAAAGTTTAGAGCAGGGGTTTCCATACTCTGGCCCATGGGCCACATCCGGCCCGCCACGAGATTTTATCCGGCCCGCAGCAAGCTCTTAACACGATCCGTGCGGCGGGCTTTTTTTTTAATCAAAAAATTATTTAAAATAATATTTACAGTACAATAAAACAAACCCGAACCCACCACCATAATACAAGACAAACAAATATACTAAATATACTACTATTCAGCTATGACCACAATTAGAAGGATGAGAGGATATCTGATTGAAACATATATTGATTGAAATATAGATTATTAAGGGTGTGGACACGCTAGAGGCAGGAAACATGTTCCCCATGTTGGGAGAGTCCAGAACCAGGGGCCACAGTTTAAGAATAAGGGGTAAGCCATTTAGAACGAAGAAACAATTTTTCACACAGAAAGTTGTGAGTCTGTGGAATTCTCTGCCGCAGAGGGCGGTGGAGGCGGGTTCTCTGGATAATTTCAAGAGAGAGCTAGATAGAGCTCTTAAAGATTAGCAGAGTCAGGGGATATGGAAGCAGGAACAGGGGTACTGATTGTGGATGATCAGCCATGATCACAGTGAATGGCGGTGCTGGCTTGAAGGGCTGAATGGCCTACTCCTGCACCTATTGTCTATTGTCTCCTTCTGTGCTGCAGCCCTTGCAGGAGCCAAGGTGATTATTGAACACTTGATGTCAAAATCCTGTAAGGTGCCTCTCTGAAAGATTGAACCTGCTCCTCCAGTTACCTTAAGCTTTAATGTTTGATTGCATTTGATTTTTCCTGCAAAATCATATTTCGTGGAATTGACCTGAGCTGCTTTGTTCAGGTGGCTGGGTGCTCTGTTAATGGAAGCATTTCACTCCGAGGGACAGATTGCTTTGTGTGGCCGTGGAGAGCGGATCCAGATTCCTATCCATCAGATAACACCGGCCTAACGTTATCCACACAGCTATTCCAAAACAGCCCCCGATGAGTGATGTGTGGAATCAGTGGGGAGATGGTAAACTGTGCACCTGACTTGCCACTCGCTCCCCACTCGCCAATGAGTCAAAACATCAGCATTTTGTGTTCACATGCGGAGCCAAACGGCCGCAGCTGTGTGATTCCAATCTGTCACACGCGGATAAACCTGGCTGCTTCTCATTCCGCACATCCAGCGCGGGGATCATCATTCCTTTCACTCCTAAAGCCGTGAAATTGCATTCGGAACGGGCGCAGGTACCGACAGGAGTAGTCAAAACATCGAGGAGCTGCGGCCGTGACTGATATACCTGTCGATGGATTAAACAGATTATGCAGAGGAAGCATGAAAAACAGCGAGGAGCAAAGGGGAAAATCAAATACAGATCTTGTGTCCTGAAGGTGCCCAAAGAGTGGGGGTTGGGGCTGTGGTGGGGTGTGGGGGGGAGACAGTGGGTAGGGTTGAAGGGAGGTGGGCGATGATAAAAGACAAAGATGCACAGATTTAACACTTCGGGCCAAACTGCACGAAGCCTTTGAGTCGAATTTTTTTTAATGCAAATACACTTGGGCAGCCTACAACATGTGTAAGAATGTTGGTTTCCCTAATTTCAAGGAACCCCATCAACCCATCCCCCATCCCCCGCTCTAATCATCCTACTAGTTCCACTATTCACGTCCCAGTAAAGCATTTATTACCCCCCCCCCCCCCCCCCCCATTCCCCAGCCAACAATGGGCCTTTATGGACTCCACCCTTCTTTGGTCATCTGTCAACGGCCCTGTTCTGTTCTGTTCTGGCCTTTTCCTACCTCCTAGAATTAGGCCATTCGGCCCATCTAGTCTACTCCGCCATTCAATCATGGCTGATCTTTTATGCACAAATTCCTCGAGCATTGCCACTTTCATTTCACTGCACATCTTGCATGTGTATGTGACGAATAAACTTGACGACTCTCTCCCTCCTATTCCCATTTCCCTGCCTTCTCCCCATAACCCATGACACCCATACTAATCAAGAATTTGTCTATCTCTGCCTTAAAAATATCCACTGACTTGGCCTCCACAGCCTTCTGTGGCAATGACTTCCACAGATTAATTACCCTCTGACTAAAGAGGTTCCTCCTCAGCTCTTGAATTCTGAGGCTATGACCTCTGGTCCTAGACTCTCCCACCAGTGGACTCGATGGGCCGAAGGGCCTGTTTCCAGCCTGTATCCCTAAACTAACGTAATGCAAAAGATTTCAAAATGAGTACAAAAATGGGAGATAGATACAAAAAGCTGGAGTAGCTCAGCGGGACAGGCAGCATCTCTGGAGAGAAGAAATGGCAGATGTTTCGGGTCGAGACCCTTCTTCAGACGGCAGATCAGGTGGGATAGAGACATAGTGGGATAGAGACATTCCAGGACAAGGTTGTCCACAGCTTAAGGATAAGGGGGAAATCCTTTAAAACCGAGATGAGAAGAACTTTTTTCACACAGAGAGTGGTGAATCTCTGGAACTCTCTGCCACAGAGGGTAGTTGAGGCCAGTTCATTGGCTATATTTAAGAGGGAGTTAGATGTGGCCCTTGTGGCTAAGGGGATCAGGGGGTATGGAGAGAAGGCAGGTACGGGATACTGAGTTGGATGATCAGCCATGATCATATTGAATGGCGGTGCAGGCTCGAAGGGCCGAATGGCCTACTCCTGCACCTAATTTCTGTGTTTCTATGTTTCTTAGTGTGTAAGAAAGAACTGCAAATGCTGGTTTAAACCGAAGATAGACACAAAAATCTGGAGCAACTCAGCGGGACAGGCAGGTGAAGAAGGGTCTCGACCCGAAACGTCACCCATTCCTTCTCTCCAGAGTTGCTGCCTGTCTCGCTGAGTTACTCCAGATTTATGTGTTTACCTTCGGGATATTTAGACATAATTTGTTTGAAGTGGGTTATTGGGATGAATCTTAATTATTTTCTTCTCAGTGCATTGGGTGTAGAGAATTTCAATTTTACTCCACCCTTATTTATCTACAGACTTCTGAATCACAGGTTATTTAAAGTCGCGAGCCTCAGGGTGCGGGCAGAGTGTGGGTGCTCTATAGGTTAGCAAGCCTTGTGTTGACGACATTAGAATGTCGGCCTCTCTACATGTATAGACAGGAATGGAATTCATCATCTGTTGTAAACAAGTTAGACTTGGCTTTAGAACCCATCGGTTTTATTGTTCAGCTGGTTCCACTAGAAGGTTTTTAACTTTTCCCATTTTTATTAGAAATCCAAATTTCAGTCTCACTCCAATTGTTGTTTGTGCCACAGAAATGGGTGCAAGATGTCCATGCATACTTCCCTTCAATCTTTTACCTGCCTTACAGGGCCCGAGTCCCGGGTTCATCCTGACTACAAATGCTTGTCCGTACAGAGTCTGCACGTTCTTAAGGGGTTGGACGGGCTAGATGCAGGAAGATTGTTCCCGATGTTGGGGAAGTCCAGAACAAGGGGTCACAGTTTAAGGATAAGGGGGAAATCTTTTAGGACCGAGATGAGAAAAACATTTTTCACACAGAGAGTGGTGAATCTGTGGAATTCTCTGCCACAGAAGGTAGTTGAGGCTAGTTCATTGGCTATATTTAAGAGGGAGTTAGATGTGGCCCTTGTGACTAAAGGGATCAGGGGGAATGGAGAGAAGGCAGGTACAGGATACTGAATTGGATGATCAGCCATGATCATATTGAATGGCGGTGCAGACTCGAAGGGCCGAATGGCCTACTCCTGCACCTATGTTTCTATGTTTCTCCCCCTGACTTGCGTTGGTTTTCTCCGAGATCTCCAGTTTCCATACACCCACACTCAAAGACGTACAGGTTTGTGGGTTAATTGGCTCAGTGTGTGTAGGGTAGTGTCGATGTGCAGGAATCGCTGGTCAGTGCGGACACGGTGGGCCGAAGGGCCTGTTTCCACGCTGTACCTCTGAACTAAACTAAACATGGGTGGGAAGGAACTGCAGATGCTGGTTTAAACCGAAGATAGACACAAAAAGTTGGAGTAACTCAGCGGGGCAGGCAGCATCTCTGGAGAGAAGGAATGGGTGATGTTTCGGATCGAGACCCTTCTTCAGGCGAGGGAGTTCACTCAGTCACTCACAAACACCTACAAATGGCGCAGCGGGACATGCTGAGGAGCTGAAGAAAGACGGGTTGCCGCGAATGAAGACCGAACCCGTGGATCGCCCAAAGAACGATGAATGAAAGATATGCGAAAAGGGAACGATAATAAAGGAAAACGGCCATTGTTAGCTGTTGTTGGGTGTAAACGAGAAGCTGGTGCAGCTTGGGTGAGGGAGGGATATAGAGAGAGAGAGAGGGAATGCCTGGGCTACCTCAAGTTAGAGAATTCAATATTCATACCATCATTCATACAACCCTACAGTATTAACCATATAACCATATAACAATTACAGCACGGAAACAGGCCATCTCGACCCTTCTAGTCCGTGCCGAACACATATTCTCCCCTAGTCCCATAACCTTCCATTCCCTTCCCATCCATATAACTATCCAATTTATTTTTAAATGATAAAAACGAACCTGCCTCCACCACCTTCACTGGAAGCTCATTCCACACAGCCACCACTCTCTGAGTAAAGAAGTTCCCCCTCATGTTACCCCTAAACTTCAGTCTCTTAATTCTCAAGTCATGTCCCCTTGTTTGAATCCCCTACTCTCAGTGGGAAAAGCTTTCCCACATCAACTCTGTCTATCCCTCTCATCATTTTAAAAACCTCTATCAAGTCCCCCCTTAACCTTCTGCGCTCCAAAGAATAAAGCCCTAACTTATTCTATTCTACCTTTCTCTGTAACTTAGTTGCTGAAACCCAGGCAACATTCTAGTAAATCTCCTCTGTACTCTCTCTATTTTGTTGACATCCATCCTATAATTAGGTGACCAAAATTGTACACCATACTCCAGAATTGGCCTCATCAATGCCTTGTACAATTTTAACATTACATCCCAACTTCTATACGCAATGCTCTGATTTATAAAGGCCAGCACACCAAAAGCTTTCTTTACCACGCTATCTACATGAGATTCCACTTTCAGGGAACTGTGCACAGTTATTCCCAGATCCCTCTGTTCACCTACATTCTTCAATTCCCTGCCATTTACCATGTACGTCCTATTTTGATTTGTCCTGCTTGTATTGATTTGATTTTGAATATTGATTTCTCTAACTTCAGGTAACCCTTACATCTCCTCTCTCTCCATCCCTCCCCCACCCGAGTCGTCGCACTAGTTTCACCATCGCCCCACTGAGTAGGCTGTTTGTATAACTCGTTACCGCCTTCCCCACAGCCAACAATGGACCATTGTGGGCTCCACCTTTCCTTGATCATCCTTGCTTTTTGCATATCTTTCATTTATTTGTTCTATGTACCTTCTATATTTCTCGTTTCCCTTTCCCCTGACTCTCGGTCCGAAGAAGGGTCTCGACCCGAAGCGTCACCCATTCCTTCTCTCCAGAGATGCTGCCTGCCCCGCTGAGTTACTCCAGCTTTTTTGTGTCCATCTTCGGCAAAGATACTAATACCTTTGATCTTCGGTGTAAACCAGCATCTGCAGTTCCTTCCTGCAGATTTCACACACTTTTTAAGTGGACTAGCTAAATGAATCTTGATGAATCAGGTTTTATTTTAATGAGCTTATTAACATGTAGGAAGCTGTTTACTGCATATGCAGCTAGTGATTGTCCTTGACATAAGTTGGTTTAATCAGATAGATAGTTCTTTTGGGTTTGGGCTTGGTTTTCTTAGTTGAGCGCTTACCCTGGTGTTATAGCACAAATACTTTTAATTGCAATTTAAATTGTCCCTAGAGCGTGGGATAGTGTTAGCTTACGGTGTGCCCGCTGGTTGGCACGGATACGGTGGGCCGAAGGGCCTGTTTCTGTGCTGTACCTCTAAACTAAACTAAAACTGTATCAGTAAGATTATGGCCATGTATAAGAGCAATCCCTGGTTAAGTGGATGCAGAATGCAAAAAACAGAAAATAAAATAGTATAATATCAGCATGTCGAAATTCTTAGATTATATATTTTTTACACATAATTATATAAAGAATGGTTTAAGCCCGTGTGCTTTGGCAGTGGCAGCCAGTGGGGGCACATCATGAAGGCAGGCTCATTATGACAGACATTAGCTACATGGGAGCTGAAGGGGAAATATTGATGAGACTACTGGGGGTTGAAGAGAAGAGAAACACAGAAACAGAAAATAGGTGCAGGACTCGGCCCTTCGAGCCGATGATCATGGCAGATCATCCAAAATCAGTACCCCGTCCCTGCTTTCTCCCCATATCCCTTGATTCCGTTAGCCCTAAGAGCGATAGCTAACTCTCTCTTGAAAACATCCAGTGAATTGGCCTCCACTGCCTTCTGTGGCAGAGAATTCCGCAGATTCACAACTCACAATGTTTCATCATCTCAGTCCTAAATGGCCTAGCCCTTATTCTTAAAGTGTGACCCCTGGTTCTGGACTCCCCCCAACATCGGGAACATTTTTCCTGCATCTAGCCTGTCCAATCCCTTAAGAATTTTGTCTGAAGTCTGAAGAAGGGTCGCCTATTTCCTTCGCTCCATAGATGCTGCTGTGCCCACTGAGTTTCTCCCACAATTTTGTGTACCTTAAGAATTTTATATGCTTCTATAAGATCCCCTCTCATCCGTCTAAATTCCAGTGAATACAAGCCCAGTCGACCCTTTCTTTCATCATATGTCAGTCCCGCCATCATGTGAGATGGGGGAAGGTTTTACAGAACTACTCAACTGAGCTCCACACAGTCCGTGGGCCCATAATAAACTCCCTGTCCAAGGCTGCATGCAATACCTTCCTATTCAAATGCACCATTTGTTGTCAGTACAATAGGCAGATGCTTTACATTCCACCGGGTTTCCTAGGTGATATAGTATTTTGAAAGCAAGCTATGGACAACAGTGTAGGCATAGCCTTGCACGACACTCTGCTTAGATGCTTTGATTGACTGACCCTTATTTATGGAGGTGGTTTCACTGGAGATTATTTTCCAGTTAGTTAGAGGGGCTCCTCTTTCAATGCGGGTGAACTCAGTGACTCAGCACCTTGAAAGAACACTGTCGACAGAAAGAGTTAACCTTCACAAGATTTAATTTGGTTTAACTCGGCGGGTCCGAAACATAGAAACATAGAAAATAGGTGCAGGAGTAGGCCATTCGGCCCTTCGAGCCTGCACTACCATTCAATATGATCATGGCTGATCATCCAACTCAGTATCCTGTACCTGCATTCTCTCCATACCCCCTGATCCCTTTATCTACAAGGGCCACATCTAACTCCCTCTTAAATATAGCCAATGAACTGGCCTCAACTACCTTCTGTGGCAGAGAATTCCAGAGATTCACCACTCCCTGTGTGAAAAATGTTTTTCTCATCTCGGTCCTAAAAGATTTCGCCCTTATCCTTAAACTGTGACCCCTTGTTCTGGACTCCCCCAACATCGGGAACAATCTTCCTGCATCTAGCCTGTCCAACCCCTTAATAATTTTGTAAGTTTCTATAAGATCCCCCCTCAATCTTCTAAATTCTAGCGAGTACAAGCTGAGTCTATCCAGTCTTTCTTCAGATGGCATCTCTGGGGAAAAGGTATAGGTGACGTTGTCGGGTTGAGACCCTTCTTCAGGTGTGAAGAAGCTTCTCGACCCGAAATGTCACCTATTCCTTTTCTCCAGAGATGCTGCCCGACCCGCTGAGTTACTCCAGCATTTTACATCTATCATCGGTTTAAACCAGCATCTGCAGTTCCTTCCTGGACATTTATTTTAGTTTAATTTAGTTTAGAAATACCGCGCGGAAACAGGTCCTTTAGCCCACCGAGTCCGCGCCGACCAGCGATCCCTGCACGCTAACACGATCCTACATACACTAGGGACAATTTACAATTTTTCCAAGCAACTTAGCATACAAACCTGTACGTCTTTGAAGTGTGGGAGGAAACCGAAGATCCCGGAGGAAACCCACGGAGGTCACGGGGAGAACATGCAAACTCCGTAGAGACAGCACCCGTAGTCGGGATCGAACCCGGGACTCTGGAGCTGTAAGTGCTGTAACTGTACCGCTGTGCTGCCGTGCCACCCCTGTGGTATCCAGCAACATGAAGCAGTTCAGATTCGGGTTACACTTTTGGCTGGGATGGGCGTAAGAGGGTCAGTAGGAACCATCAAAGGAGGATTTGTAGGGTGACTATAGAGCTAACACGATGGGCTGAATGGCCACCCCCTGTGCCATATTCCATTGTGTGACTTTTGTTTTGTGACTCAGCATTAATGAGAAATCATAATTCAATATTCTTCATAATTCTACAATCATAATTCATCATAGTAAAACAGCAAGGAAAATGCCAATGAAAACTTCTTTGAAAAACACACAGCACCCACGTGAAGAATTTCACAGAAGGATATAACACCCCAAACCACTTAAAAGGATATACATGTGTAGCAAAGGAACTGCAGATGCTGGTTTAAATCGAAGATAGACACAAAATGCTGGAGTAACTCAGTGGGACAGGCGGCATCTCTGGAGAGAAGGAATGGGTGAAGTTTTGGGTCGAGACCCTTCTTCAGACTGAGAGTCAGGGGAAAGGGAAACAAGAGATATTGAGTTTGGTAAGGGATGAGTGTTATTGAGGAAGGACAGGCTAGACGGAAAGATCTCTGGGAGGACATTCTGAAACTGTTTCGTTTTTTAGGTTAGCTTGGAGATACAACGTGGAAACTGGCCCTTCGGCCCACTGGGTCTGTGCCGACCAACCTGTATGCTTTTTCTATGTTATTCCAGTTTTAAATCCCAACACACCGGGGGTATTTACAGAAGCCAATAAACGGAAACCTGCACGTTTTGAAAGTGAGAGGAAACGATAGGCAGACGGAGAATGATTCTGATCTATGACTTATGACATTCTGAAATTACTGTTTCGTTTTTTAGATTAGCTTGGAGATACAACGTGGAAACTGGCCCTTCGGCCCTGGGTCTGTGCCGACCAACTGTATGATTTTTCTATGTTTATTCCAGTTTTTTTGTTATATTGAAAAAAGATGGGGTTATAAGAAACAGAAGCCAGATAGTAAAGGTAGAAAGATGTGAAATATATAGTGTTTGGAAAGTGAGAGGAAATGAGAAGTTGAGAGAGAAAATAGTGGGCCGAAAAGGCCATAATTCTGATCCTAACCACTTCGTGAAGTCCTGAAACAGTTAGTAGCTTATGTTACACATAGTGGGTCAAAATGATGCTTCTGATGGCGTTTCTTTGTTCCCTGCAGTTGGTGAATTGGGTCACAATATGAGTTGTGTTCCTTCCCTGATGTAAACTATTCCTCCATCGCTCAAAGAGTGCGACAATGGACGGAGTTTGTACCTTCTCTCTGTGACCACGTGGGTTTTCTCCGGGCGCTCTGGTTTCCTCCCACACTCCAAAGAATTGCAGGTTTGTTGGTGAATCGGCTTATGTCCATTGTCCCTTGAATGACATCCTTGTGGTTGAGGCAGTGCAGTGTCGGTTCACGAGATTGATCCCTGAGACGGCAGGACTGTCATATGAGGAAAGATTGAAAAGACTAGGCTTGTATTAACTGGAGTTTAGAAGGATGAGGGGATATCTTATAGAAACATATAAAAGGACTGGACAAGCTAGATGCAGGAAAAATGTTCCCAATGTTGGGCGAGTCCAGAACCAGGGGCCACAGTCTTAGAATAAAGGGGAGGTCATTTAAGACTGAGGTGAGACAAAACATTTTCACCCAGAGAGTTGTGAGTTGATGGAATTCCCTGCCACAGAGGGCAGTGGAGGCCAAGTCACTGGATGGATTTAAGAGAGAATTAGATGGAGCTCTAGGGGCTAGTGGAGTCAAGGGATATGGGGAGAAGGCAGGCACGGGTTATTGATAGGGGACGATCAGCCATGATAATAATGAATGGCGGTGCTGGCTCGATGGGCCGAATGGCCTCCTCCTACACCTATTTTCTATGTTTCTATGTTTCTATGAATGTAGGATAGAACTAGTATATGGGGTGATTGCTGATTGGCGTGGGCCGAAGGGCCTGTTTCCACACTGTGTCTCTAAACTAAACTAATTTGGTATCATGTTTGGCATGACATTGTCAGCCGAATAGTTTACAGTTTAAATTTTACAGTTTGCGGTTTAGTTTATTGTCACGTGTACCGAGGTACAGTGAACAGCTTTTGTTGCGTGCTATCCAGTCAGCGGAAAGACTATACATGATTACAGTCGAGCCATTCACAGAGTACAGATACACTGTGTAGAATAGCCTGTTCCTGCGATGTATTCTCTCCGCAGCAGAGCATATTTATGGCATTAATTAAATACATTTGGAGCTTTAGAAACAGAGCTGTAGTCTTTGCTCACTAAGTCTGTGGCCGGGGTGAGAAAAACTCACACGCACATAAGCAGCGTTTCGTGAGAGGGTTGTGGCGAGGAGGTGATGCTTTGGAAAGAATTCAAGCAGGAATTTAGGTTTAGTTTGGAGATACAGCGTGGAAACAGGCCCTTCGGCGCACCGAGACCGCACTGACCAGCGATCACTGCTCATAACCTCAGTCAGTTCAGTTCAGTACAATAGCCAACACTTCCCTACCTTAGGGCCAATTTTGCAATTTACACCAAGCCAATTCACCTACAAGTCTTTGGAGTGTGGGAGGAAACCGAAGTTCTCGGAGAATAGCCATGCAGGGGAGAATGTGCAAACTCCGTACAGACCAAAGATCATAGTATCTTTGGTACAGACAGCTCTTGTAGTCGGGATCGAACCTGGGTCTCTGGCGCTGCAAGGAAGTAGCTGTAAGTTGTTGCAAAAAAAAAAAGGTCTCTCCAGGTTAACTCGGAGTTAAAGCATAGTCTAAAGGTAAAAATACTTTGGACTGTCTCCCATCTCCAGGCACAAGCTTTGCGTGTGTTTGCTTAATACACCTGCATAGCGAGCAAGAACCACACAAAAGCAGCCTTCTCAAAGGCAGCCCGCATTCCTCAGGCCTTGGGTGGCTCGACATTTCAACGTTCTGAAGGATCCTCGACATTCCTCTCGCCTCTGATGTCTCGCTGAGAGGTTGCCATGGTTAGCCACAGATCAGCCCTGAGGCTGGAGTTGGAGCTGGAGTCTAGGACAGCTGGCCGTGGCTGAGGCTGATCTCATCCATGTGGTCTCTCTGAACTGCTGTCCTTCTCATAACTCGCTCTGGCTTGAGTTTCCTCTTCACTTCAGTTCAGTTTAGTTTAGAGATGCAGCGCGGAAACAGGCCCTTCGGCCCACCGAGCCCCTGCCGACCAGCGATCACCTGGCACGCTAACACTATCTCACGCACACTAGGGACAATTTACACTAACACACACTAGGGACAATTTACAATTTTACCAAAGCCAATTAACCTACACACCTGCACGTCTTTGGAGTGTGTGCCCCAAACCGGAGCACCCGGAGGTCGTGGGGAGAACGTACAAACTCCGTACAGACAGCACCCGTAGTCAGGATCGAACTTGTGTCTCCGGCGCTGTAAGGCAGTAACTCTACCGCTACACCACCGTGCCACCTTCTGTTTTAGTTTTAATTTCCACGGACATCAGGACATACAAAGCAGGCTTGTCTTTTGTAATCAGTGTATTATACCAGTGCCTGAACTCAAAATCCATGTACCTTATCCTAGTCATAGGGTCATGTAACGTTGAAATAGGCCCTTCGGCCCGACTTACCCACACCGACCAACATCAACACTAGTTCTAACTGCTGTCGTTTGGCCCATATCCCTCTAAACATGTCCTATCCAAATTCCTGTCTAAATGTCTCTAAAAAACCATTGTGATAGTACCTGTCTCAACTACCTCCTCCAGCAGCTCGTTCCACACACCCACCTCCCTTTGTGAAATAAAGTTACCCCTCGGGATCCTATTAAAACCTTCCCCCTCTCACTTAAACCTGTCCTCTGGTTCAAGATTGCCCTACTCAGAGCAAGAGACTCTGTACGTTCACCAGATCTATTCCTCTCATGATCTTCCATGATATTAGTTACTAAAACAGTGAATGAAATCTCCTTGCAAATTTTCCAACGTGCTTGCTAATAATGGGATTACATGGAACGATTCAGCACAGGAACAGGCCCTTCGGCCCCACAATGTCCATGCTGAGAATTATTCCACAGTAAACTGATCTCCTCTGCCTGCACGTGATCCATATAAGTTCTAGGAGCAGAATCAGGCCATTCGGCCCATCAAGTCTATTCCGCCATTCAATCATTGCCAATCTATCTTTCCCATTCCCCTGCCATCTCCCCATAACCCATGACACCTACATTTTACATTTTAATCTGCGCGTTAAAAATATCCATTGACTTGGCCTCCACAGCCGTCTGTAGCAATGAATTCCACAGATTCACCACCCTCTGACTAAAGATATTCCTCCTCATCTCCTACCTAAAAGAACGTCCTTTAATTCTGAGGCTACAACCACTGGTCCTAGACTCTCCCACTAATGGAAACATCCTCTCCACATCCACTTTATCCAGGCACGGTTACCGGAGACAATGTTTTATTGTACATTAAAACAAGACAAAGCAGAAAGCAGGCTTTTAACATGAACTCACTGATCCACAGAGAATATTCCCCAGAGATTATTGATTGCGGTACTTTGCTTATCTTTATGGGATTCTGTTGCTGATTCGGCAGCCTGCACTGGCTCAGATATAATCCTCAATTCCAAACTGTGTTTTCTTTAAAAATTATTGGAGAAAGCCAAGGTGAAAGATGGTGGCAGGCAGCGACAGGCGAGAGTCGGGGCATCAGTGCACTCAGAACTACCGATTTAAAGGACTCAAGGCCGTTGCAATAGTAACATTCTGAATTCAAGTTTAGGTTTAAACTACAGAGATAGAGTCATAGAGTGATACAGTGTGGAAACAGGCCCTTCGGCCCAACTTGCCCACACTGGCCAACATGTCCCAGCTACACTCGTCCCACCTTCTCCATATCCCTCCAAACCCGTCCCATCCATTTACATGTCTAACTGTTTCTTAAACGTTGGGGTAGTCCCAGCCTCAACTACCTCATCTGGCAGCTCGTTCCGTACACCCACCACCCTTTGTATGAAAATGTTACCCATCAGGTTCCTATTTAATCTTTTCCCCTTCACCTTGAGCCTATGTCCTCTGGTCCTCGATGCAGAGATACATCGTGAAAACCCGAGCACCCGGAGAAAACCCACACGTACGCAGGGAGAACGTACAAACTCCGCACAGACAGCACCCGGAGTCAGGATCGAACCCGGGTCCCTGTCGCTGTAAGGCAGCAACTCTACCGCTGTCCCACTGTGCTGTCCTTCTTCCGGCTCTTTGGGCCGAGACCCTCTCCTGGGTCTGATAAAGGATCTCAACCAGAAACCTCACCTATCCATGTACTCCAGAGAATCTGCCTGACCCGCTGAGTTACTCCAGCACCTTGTGGCCAAGGGCAGACTATTTGGTTCATAAGTTCATAAGTTCATAAGTGATAGGAGCAGAATTAGGCCATTCAGCCCGTTAAATCTGCTCTGCCATTCAACCATGGCTGATCTATCTCTCTCTCTCCTAACCCCATTCTCCTCCTTCTCCCCATAATCCCCGACACCCGTACTAATCAAGGAAGGTTTGTTGCCATGACTGCGTCGTATTTTGTTAACGTCTTTTTATTCGAAATATTCCTGATAATCTTCATCTTAGCCTGGCAGCAAAAAAACAAAATCATTATGTACAAGTATGTAGAGGGGGGGGAAGCACAGAAATCATGCCACATACAGGTACTGCTTTTTACCATTAGGAATTAAAGCTTCAAGTAAGGGGTTGGACAGGCTAGATGCAGGAAGATTGTTCCCGATGTTAGGGAAGTCCAGGACAAGGGGTCACAGCTTAAGGATAAGGGGGTAATCCTTTAAAACCGAGATGAGAAGAACTTTTTTCACACAGAGAGTGGTGAATCTCTGGAACTCTCTGCCACAGAAGGTAGTTGAGGCCAGTTCATTGGCTATATTTAAGAGGGAGTTAGATGTGGCCCTTGTGGCTAAGGGGATCAGGGGGTATGGAGAGAAGGCAGGTACGGGATACTGAGTTGGATGATCAGCCATGATCATATTGAATGGCGGTGCAGGCTTGAAGGGACCGAATGGCCTACTCCTGCCCCTAATTTCTATGTTTCTATGTTTCTAAGTTTTCCGACAATTCTTCCCCCACATTCACACTCCAGGATGTGCAGGAACAACCCATCGTGGAAGCTTTTAAAATTTTTGATGAGACTCATACTGCTGCCATTAACACGCGCTCACCGAAGCAGAGCCGGAGAGCGGAGAATATTTAGCCGGCGAGAATATTTCATAACTATCCCAACAATAAATGTTTCCGGCTGTCCTGAAGATGTTGTGTGTGGTTTTGCACTGGTTTAATCAGCTGCAGTATCAATGATAATTGTGTCCGAGGCTGCTTCCTGGTTTGCGGTGAGCGGTGTGTGCCTAATCTGGCATGAAATTTCCACACAGAGGGCGACGAGAGGCCTGGATGCAACGCCAGAGGTGGCGATGGAGACAGATACAAAGATAGTACTTCAGAGGCGTTTAGATAGGCACATGGTAGGGAGAAAAATGCTGGAGAAACTCAGCGGGTGAGGCAGCATCCATAGAGCGAAGGAAATAGGCAACGTTTCGGGTCGAGACCCTTCTTCAGAGAGGCACATGAATAAGCTGGGAATGCAGGTGCATACGACATGATACAATACGATAGGACTTTATTTATCCCAGGAGGGAAGTTGATTTACCAACGGTCATTAAACACAAGATACATGAAACGTGAAATTAAAGTGACAAGTGGAAAGGATTGGGAATGTGCAAAGATTGGGGAGTGGGGGAGGGGGGTTTGGGGGGGAATGGGGAAGTCAGGCCACCCCACGACAGAAGGGGGAGGAGTTGTACAGTTTGATAGCCACGGGGAAGAAGGATCTCCTGTGGCGTTCTGTGCTGCAACTTGGTGGAACCAGTCTGTTGCTGAAGGTGCTCCTCAGGTTGACCAGTGTGTCATCATCTGCCTATGGATCACGTTTAGGCAGAGGAGATTAGTTCATGTAGAAACAAAGAACTGCGGACACTGGTTAATACACAGCAGTAACTCAGCAGGTCAGGCAGCATCTCTGGAGAACATGGATAGGTGACATACGAGTACCAGAAGAAGGTCTCAACTGGAAACAACACCTATCCATGCTTTCCAGAGATGCTGCCCGACCTGCTGAGTTACTCCAGCACCTCCTTTTGTATATTAGTTTATCTTGGGCAAGTAGGGTCTCGACCCGAAACGTCACCTATTCCTTTTCTCCAGAGATAATAACCATATAACAACCATATAATAATTACAGCACGGAAACAGGCCATCTCGGCCCTACAAGTCCATGCCGAACAAATACTGCCTGACCTGCTGAGTTACTCCAGTATTTTGTGTGTCTCTCTCCGGACAGTCGTAGGAGGTGTTTACAGTATATTTACTACCCCAGCAACCACACTTAATTGGCGATCAACCAAATACTGGGATTAAGAGATCAAGGAAACCTGAGCAGGTGTGTAATTGCAGAGTGCCCCCTGTTTACATGTAAAATAATCTGTTCAAATTAAGCTCTTAATGCCACTGTTTTGATCACTAGCAGTAAATACCAAAACGATGACAATGTCCAGTGTAAATACCTGCAACAATGTGAGACACTTTATCAATAAATATAGCAACGAGATTAGTAAATACAGTAATGATTAAATACTAACCCTAGTGCTGCCTCAAATGTGGCATTTTCTGGTTGAAGGTGTGACTAAATGATGATGGTGAAGATGGTCATAGAATCTTACAGCGTGGAAACAGGCCCTTCGGCCCAACTTGCCCACACCGGCCACCATGGCCCATCTACACTAGTCCCACCTGCCTGCGTTTGGCCCATATCCCTCCAAACCTGTCCAATCCACCCGCACACGAGTTTCATGTTATCTCAGTTTAGCGTCCTACACACCAGCCCTCAGATAGACACAAAAAGCTGGAGTAACTCAGTGAGTCAGGCAGCATCTCTGGAGGAAAGGAATAGGTGACGTTTCGGGCCGAGACCCATCCTCCTTATACTAGCCCTCAGCTGGAGGATGGTAGAGAGAAATTGAGGCACTTGGAATGAAACAGTGCCTGTTGCTCAATGCATGCTTCTCTCTGGCCCATTCCAGCCACTACAAGGTGGGGTATCAGACATCATCCCTGGATCGCTAATAAATGTTTTTTTCACACAAAAGGTGGTGGGTGTATGGAACAAGCTGCCCGAGGAGGTAGATGACGCTGGTACTGTCCCAACGTTTAAGAAACAGTTATGCCCCTGTCCCACTTAGGAAACCTGAATGGAAACCTCTGGAGACTTTGCGCCCCACCCAAGGTTTCCGTGCGGTTCCTGGAGGTTCCCGGAGGTTTTTGTCAGTCTCCCTACCTGCTTCTACTACCTGCAACCTCCGGCAACCGCCTGCAACCTCCGGCAACCGCACGGAAACCTTGGGTGGGGCGCAAAGTCTCCAGAGGTTTCCGTTCAGGTTTCCTAAGTGGGACAGGGGCAGCAGACAGTCACCTGGATAGGACAGGTTTGGAGGGATATGGACCAAGTGCAGGCAGGTGGGACGAGTGGTGGTCGGTGTGGGCAAGTTGGGCCGAAGGGCCTGTTTCTACTCTATGATTCTAATTATAATCCAGCCTCAGAAGTCCAGATTCTTTCTTCCTCTGATCAAAGGGTTTACGCGTGTCCCAAACTGATAAATAAAATGCACCTGAGACTGTAGGCGGGACGGTGGTGAAATACCACAAGTCTGTTTCTTTAACGAGTAAAGGATTACATTGATCAAAGGTATCCAGGTCCCATTCAAAGCTCAGACTTCTAGTAACACGTCTGACCCAGGGATGGTATTAGATTTTGGGCGGTGGTTCAAAATGGAATGCCCTGATCACTGCTTTTGGGACTTACTTTAGTTTAGTTTAGAGATACAGTGCGGAAACAGGTCCTTCGGCCCACTGAGTCCGCGCCGACCAGCGATCCTCACGCACTAATGCTATCCTACACACACACACACACACGCACACACACACACACACACACACACACACACACACACACACACACACACACACACGCGCACACACACACACACACACACACACACACACACACACACACACACACACACACACACACACACACACACACACACACACACACACACACACACACACACACACACACTCACACACGCACACACACACACACACACACACACACACACACACACACACACACACACACACACACACACACACACACACACGGGGAACATTTACCATTTTACCAACCCAATTAACCTACAAAACCTGCACGTCTTTGGAGTGTGGGGGGAAAACCAGAGCGCCCGGAGAAAACCCACGCAGGTCACGGGGAGCACGTACTAACCAAAGATCATAGAGCGGAGCATGATGGTCCACTCATGCGAAATATAATGGACTGACGTGTGGTATGCACAGGAGCGTAACTTCCGCCATTTCAGTAAACCCGACCCAACTTCAGTTATGCCTCTCGCAGTGTAATGAGCGTTGCCAGGGAACAATTTGTGTGTTTTTAAATGTTTTAAATGTTTTTTTAAATGTTCTAATTAAATGCAGTAAGCATCATATGATCTTTGGTACAAACTCCGTGCAGAGAGCATCCGTGGTCAGGATCGAACCCGGCGCTGTAAGGCTGCAACTCTGCCGATGCGCTGTGGAGTGTGCATTAATTTACAGCTCCTGATGTTTAATCCAACATTATTTTTTTACCTTGTCTTTATCTGTTCAACATAGACACAAAATGCTGGAGCAACTCAGCCGGGACAGGCAGCATATCTGGAGCGAAGGAACACAAAACACCCATGCTGTTTCGGGTCGAGATCCTTCTTGTATGAATGCCGTCATCTGTTTTAACAAAGGATTGAATTGTTTTTTTTTCAAAACTTATTAAGGTCACAGATGGAAGATTTTTATTCTATTAACCCGTTCCCCTCCTGCCCTCCCACCTCCCCAAATTTTTGTTGGGTTTGATTATAATATTTTATAATATTTTATAATAAGGTCCATTGAAGAGCCCAGATCATGAGCAGCAAACAAGAGGGGATGTGTAGGAAGATAGACACAAAATGCTGGAGTAACTCAGCGGGACAGGCAGCATCGTTGGAGAGAAGGAATGGGTGACATTTTGGGTCGAGACCCTTCTACATATTGGTCAGGGATAAGGGAAACAAGAGATATAGGTAATGATGTAGAGAGATAAAGAACAATGAATGAGAGATACGCAAGCAAGTAACGATGATAAAAGAAACAGGCCATTGTTAGAGGATGTTGCAGTAATGTTGCCTTTATTATAGTTACTTTTTTTGCAGCACTTTGACAAGTCAGTGCACAATTAGTCAAAAAGGGTTTTGGCACATTGGCCTTCATCAGCCAGAGTATTGAGTATAGATGTCGGAAGCTCTTGTTGCAGTTGTATAAGATGTTGGTGAGGCCACATTTAGAGTATGGTGCTGTTCTGGCCACCGTGTTATAGGAAATATGGTGTCAAGCTGGAAAGGGTACAGAGAAGATTTACAAGGATGTTGCCAGGACTGGAGGGTGTGAGCTATAGAGGGAGGTTGAGTAGGCTGGGATTCTATTCCTTGGAGCGCGGGAGGATGAGGGGGTGATCTGTAAGAGGTGTATAAGATCATGAGAGGAATAGATCGGGTAGATACACAGAGTCTCTTGCTCAGGGGAGGTAAATCGAGGACCAGAGGACAAAGGTTCAAGGTGAAGGGGAAAAGATTTAATGGGAATCTGAGGGGTAACTTTTTCACACAAATGGTGGTAGGTGTATGGAACGAGCTGCCAGAGGTGGTATTTGAGGCAGGGACTATCCCAACATTTAAGGAACAGTCTGCCAGGTACAGGGATAGGACAGGTTTGGAGGGATATGGACCAAATGCGGGCAGGTGGGACTGGTGTAGCTGGGACATGTTGGTCGGTGTGGGCAAGTTGGGCCGAAGGGCCTGTTTCCACACTGTATCACTCTATGACTCTATGATGCCGGGTTACTTGTGGGCGATGGAGCTGAGCCAGAGTGTTGGGTTTGCTTCTGAAAAGACTCACTGTTCTCTACACCCTTGCAGTCTGAGCCCGCTGGGTGTGTTAGGCAGCTGAAATTCGATGAATTCCTCACACGACCTCTCCAACCGCCAGCCCGCCCGCCCACTCCAGCCGACCTTTCCCCATTCCAACCTCCACCCACTTCATGACCAAAGTTTGCAAAATTAAGATTTGAATTTTTTTAGAAATGTAATATGAAGCTTCCCCCCCCCCCTCCCCCCCCCTTGACTTTTCCCCAGTTCTGCTCATGACAGCAGGAAGAAAATGCATCTCGGAATGATTCCCGTCCTCGACGGCTTTAATTATGGTAACATAGACTTCCTATCAGTGTGGCAGATCGAAGGGTGATGCGTCTGGTGTTTAAAATGATAGGAACGTTTGATAAGGTGATCATGTAGGCAACATTCCCACGGTTCAGAGAATCAAGAGCAAGAAGGTCGTTTTCTGAGAGTAAAGGGCCTGTCTCACTTGGGCCTCATTTGCGCGTCATTTAGGCGACATAATTTATGCATGACACGTGCGTCGTGATGCGCACATGTCGTGCATTACGTGCGCATGGCGCGTGGTGAGGCGTGGTGGCATAGGCAGTGACATGTGGTCGCGCGCAACACCCCAGGATTCTGGGATTCACAAAATCTTCGCGCACCAACTGCATGACGTGCAAATGACGCTCAAGTGGGACAGGGCCCATAAGGTTATGATTTTGTAATTATTTTGCATTTTCCTTTGAGTTTCATCGTTGCTGAGATGAGTGTTTTTTTTTCTAATTAAATGAATTATAATTCATTATTTATTGATGAACATGAATTAATATAATTTATGAATTAGTAAATTCATTATTAATGTGAATTCATATTCCACAATGGCCATGGCGGGATTTGAACTTGTGTTACTTGATTGTTAGGCCAGGGTCTGTAGTCTCCATGTTCAACCACATTGTTGCACATTCACCGACCAGCACCTGTTTGGAAACATCACCTGCATTGTAATACCATAAGACATAGAAGCTGAATTAAAATATTTGCTCCATTAAGTCTATCGCCTGGTTAAAAATTCCAATAACTTGGCCTCCACAGCCGTCTGTGACAATTAATTCAACAGATTCACCACCTAAAGAAATTCCTCCTCATCTCCATTCTAAAGATATGTTCTTTTCTTCGAAGGCTATGCCCCCTGGTGCTGGACTCCATTACTGGAAACATCCTCTGCACATCCACTCTATCCAGGCCTTGCACTATTCGGTAAGTTTCAACGAGTTTCCCCCCTCTCATCTTCTAAACTACAGAGAGTACTGGCCTGGAGCCATCAGACGCTCCGCATACATCAACCCAATTGTTCCCGGGATCATTCTCGTAAAAATACACTGCACTTTACTTACGCCAGCGCACCCTTCCTCAGATATGGGGCCCAAAGCTCTCACAATATTGCAAAGGTAGACACAAAATGCAGGAATAACTCAGTGGGTCAGGCAGTGCCATTGGAGAAAAGAAATAGGTGATGTTTCGGATTAAGGTCATAAGTGATAGGAGCAGAATTAGGCCATTCGGCCCATCAAGTCTACTCCACCATTCAATCATGGCTGACCTATCTCTCCCTCCTAAACCCATTCTCCTGTCTTCTCCCCATAACCTCTGCCACCCGTACTAATCTATCATCTGCCTTAAAAATATCCACTATCTTGGCCTCCCTCCACAGCCTTCTGTGGCAAAGAATTCCACAGATTCACCTCCCTCTGACTAAAAAAAATTCTCCTCATCTCCTTCTAAAACAACTTCCTTAAAATTCTGAGACTATGACCTCTAGTCCTGGAGGAAGCCTTCTTCAGACAATATTCCAAATGTGGCCTCACCAGTGTCTGATAAAGCCTCAGCATTACATCCTTGTGCTCTTATAATCTAGTTTCCCCAAAATGAATGCTCACATTGCATTTAAATCTTCCTTACCACCTGAAATCTTGTCTTGGGAATAGAATGCTGGTCCCACATGGCTCCGGGGCCAACATTCTGGAATTCCGTGGGGATTTCCCCACCACAAGCCAGGAGGTCCCCGCCACTGGCAACCACATCCCATTGATGAGTTTTCCTCTGGAACGCCAGAGGTTGAGATAAAAGTGTATGACAACATATCGACATAGGTAGGCAGGCGAGACAGTCAGGAGATAGATACAAAATGCTGGAGTAACTCAGCGGGACAGGCAGCATCTCCGGAGAGATGGAATGGGTGACGTTTCGGGTCGAGACCTTTCTTCAATCAGAACCTTCTCCCCAGGGTGGAAAATGTCAAAGACTAGAGGGCAAAGCCTTAAGGTGGGAAGGGCAAAGTTTCAAGGAGATGTGCCAGTGGGTGCTGCCCCTAAAATGATTTATTTAATATTCATTTGTTGGATGGAATAACCAGGCAGACGCTGAATAATCCAGACGTGTTGTTTCAAGAGGAGATCACACAATGGTGCAAAATACATCAAACTGCTGGAGGAATTTTGTTGATCAGATACTGCATCCGCGGAGGTTGAAGGATAGTTGACATTTCGTGTCCGGGCACTGCAGCACGGTGGCGCAGTGGTAGAGTTGCTGCCTTTCAGCGCCAGGGACCCGGGTTCGATCCTGGCCACTGGTGCTGCCTGTACGGAGTTTGTACGTTCCCCCTGTGACTGCATGGGTTTTCTCTGAGTGCTCCAATTTCCTCCCACACTCCAAAGACGTGTACACTATGTATAAACACTGCTGTCATTTCTACATGGTGAAACCAAAATGTGTAAACATTGCGTTTATTAAAATCTGACAATGCGCACTTTAGCCACATTAAAATGATTTTTTCTATTACAAATCTGAAATTGTGGAGTGCAGAGGCAAATAAATAAATGATGGGTCCCAAACTTAATGGAGGCACTGTAGGTTTGTAGGTTAATTGGCTTCGGTAAAAATTGTAGTTTGTCCCTGGAGGAGTGTAGGGCAGTGCTCGTGTACAGGGGTCACTGGTCGATGTGAATTCAGTGGGCCGAAGGTCTTATTTCCACGCTGTAACTCTACAATAAACTAAACTAAACTAAATTAAACTAAACTAAACTAAACTCAGAAACTACTTGAAGCACTTGATGCCTTGGAATTGGCGTAGGTATATGCAAGGAATGGAGAGATAAGGATTATGCACAGGGAGATAAGAGATGATCTTGGCATCATGTTCGGCATGGACATTGTGGGCTGAAGGGTCTGTTCTTAGTGCGTGTACAGCCCCTTGTTATGTGATCCAATAGGAGGAGGGCAACATCTTCCACTTTTTTTCCGTATGATTCCCCTTTTCCTTCAGTCCCATCTCAGCTTCAGGACACCTTTTTCTGTGGAGGGCATCCAGGCAAGTGGGCGGGGCACCGATGATGTACTGCACGTTTAAACTAACTAAACTAAACTAAACAAAACTAAACTAAACTAAACAAACTCAGGCACTACTTGAAGCACTTGATGCCTTGGAATTGGCGTAGGTATATGCAAGGAATGGGGAGATAAGGATTATGCACAGGGAGATAAGAGATGATCTTGGCATCATGTTCGGCATGGACATTGTGGGCTGAAGGGTCTGTTCTTGTGCTGTACAGCCCCTTGTTATGTGATGCAATAGGACAAAGGCACATCTTCCACTTTTATTCCGTATTATTCCCCATTTTCCTTCAGTCCCATCTCCGCTTGTGGAACCTTACTCTGAAAGAACCAGAGGCAGTGGGCAAATCTCAAAGACAAATTCACTGGCATTGGCTAGCTTGAAGATGTAAATGATGCACTATGTAAATATCTTCCACCCAGATGCTGGTCCCCCCCACGACTATTATTTGGCCTTGGAGACACAAGGAACTGGTCATAGACAAAAATGCTGGAGAAACTCAGCGGGTGAGGCAGCATCTATGGAGCGAAGGAATAGGCCGAAACGCTTCTTCAAACTGATGTGAGGGGGGGGGGGGGGTGGTGCGCTCCTTAGATGCCTCACTCCTTAGATGCTGCTTCACCCGCTGAGTTTCTCTAGCATTTTTGTCTACCTTCGATTTTCCAGCATCTGCAGTTCCTTCTTAAACAAGGAACTGGAGATGCTGGTTTTACAAAGAAAAAGACACTAAGTGCTGGAGTAACTCAGTGGGTCAGGCAGCAGCTCTGAAGGAGGTTGTTGACCCGAAACTCTGTGTCACCTATCCATGTTCTCCAGAGATGCTGACTGACCCAGCTGAGTTACTCCAGCGCTTTGCGTCTTTATTTGGCCTTACTTGACACAACTTGCATTCATTGTACGAAGTTAACATCGAGGTAACAAACTTTAAGAGTCTCAACTCTGTGAATTAAGTTTATCTGCGCCATAATTCGGAGAGGATTATGGAGTGTGGTTTGAGAAACAAAATGGCGGGGGGGTTATTCTTTCACTGGCAGGGTCCTGAGGTGAAGGGGGGGGGGGGGGGGGGGGGGGTTGGGCAGTGTTGGTGGGAGGGGTGGGGACTGGGGAAGGCGTGGGGGGGGAAGTTGGGGGGGTTGGTTGCTTTGCTGTGGAAGTGACCAAACTATGTCAACAGTAGTTGTTCAATATTAATTCCTGGTGACATTTCGGCAGCAAAGAATTGCAAATGCGTGTTGGAAATGAAATCATGCAGGAGAATAGAGAAAAAAAAGATCTTGAAACTCCTGATGCGTTGGCTTTGTAGTGAAGCGTTTTCCAAAGTAAAGGATGGAATTGGAATTTTAGTATTTCGCACAGACGCCTTATCTAAAGCCCCCTCAAGTTTTATATTCAGTGTTGACCTGCATTGGCAAATCCAGATAATCTCTTTGCTTCATTTAATGCCGCAGTGACAATCGGAGAGGAGGCAGAGCAGAAACCCAAGCTTTCAGAAGAAATGCGTGCAGAAAATCCCAAGGATAAGCCCATAAGCTGGTGAGATAAAGGAAAGGGAGGCAGCCTCGAGGGCTGAATGGGTCGACCTGCCGCCACTGTTATCTGCGCAACGGAGCGTACCAGCCCGGACTTACAGCTGGTTGACTGTGGGCTGCTGAGGTTAACTGCTTGCCAGGTCTGGATAAAGTGGATGTGGAGAGGGAACGTTGCCACTGGTGGGGGAGCCCAGGTACAAGAGGTCGTAGCCTCCGAATGGAAGGACGTTCCTTTATTTAGTCAAGAGGGTGGTGAATCTGTAAAATTCTTTGCCGCGGGACTTATTTACCATCACCCGGCGGGGTCACAACATCGGAGGCCTGGAGGCAGAGGGAGAGCAAGGAGGGAAGAGACAAGGACTTTTTGCCTTCCATCACAGTGAGGAGGTGCCTGGTGAACTCACTGTGGTGGATGTTAAACTGTGTTGAGTGTGTGTTTTGGTATTTATTCTATGTTATGCATGCAGGCTAAACCATTTTGTTGCACTGAAAAGTGCAATGACAATAAAATTGAATCTAATCTAATCTAATCCCAGAAGGCCAAGTCAGTGGATACTTTTAAGGCAGAGGTAGATAGATTCTTGATTAGCACGGGTGTCAGGGGTTATGGGGAGAAGGCAGGAGAATTGGGGTTGAGAGGGAAAGATAGATCAGCCATGATTGAACGGCAGGGTAGACTTGATGGGCCGAATGGCCTATTTCTGCTCCTATCATATGAACTTGGTGGGAACATAAGGATGGTCAGTCTGTGTTGGAGACCCTGGTTAATATACTAAAGGACACAAAGTAACTCAACAGGTCTGCCAGCATCTCTGGAGAACATGGATGCTGTCAAGGCGTGGCACAGTGCTGATGGGACTCGATGGGCCGAATGGCCTAATTCTGCTCCTATCACTTATGAATTTATGAACCTCTGTCTGTCAGTTTGAAGAAGGGCCCCGAAACGTCACCTATTCCTTTCCTCCAGAGATGCTGCCTGAACCACTGAGTTACTCCAGCACTTTGCACCTACCTTCGGAGTAAACCAGCATCCGCAGTTCCTTCCTTCACACAGCTGGAGGAGCTTCCAGGAAAGATCAAGAGGAATGTTGCCAGGACTGGAGGCACCGAGTTAGACGGAGAGTGTGTAGAAAGGAACTGCAGATGCTGGTTAAAACTGAAGAGAGACACAAAAAGCTGGAGTAACTCAGCGGGACAGGCAGCATCTCCGGAGAGAAGGAAGAGGTCACATTTCGGGTCGAGGCCCTTCTTCAGACCATTTCACCTGACGCTCAGTTTGAAGTAGGGTCTCGACCTGCAAACCTGCACACCTTTGGAGTGTGGGAGGAAGCCGGAACACCTGGGGAATACCCACAAGTTCACAGGGAGAACGTACAAACTCCGCACAGACAGCACCCATAGTCAGGATGGAACCCGGGTCTCCGATGTTCTCCCTGTGACCTGCGTGGGTTTTCTCCGGGATCTCTGGTTTCCGCCCACACTCCATAGACTTACAGGTTTGTTGGTTATTTGGCTTGGTAACATTTTGAAATTGTCCCTCGTGTGTGTGTGTGTGTGTGTGTAGGATAGTGTTAGTGTGCGGGGATCGCTGCTAGTCTTGGATTCGGTGGGCCGAAGGGCCTGTATCTGTGTTGTACCTCTAAACTAAACTAATCTAAACCAAACTAAACTAAACTAAACTAAACTATAGTCTACTCTTCTTTGAGCAGCCTGAAGAAAGGTCTCAACCTGAAAAGTCACCAATTCCTTGTCTCCTGAGATGCTGCCTGACCCGCTGAGTATAGCCCCTCTCCCACTTAGGAAACCTGAACGGAAACCTCTGGAGACTTTGCGCCCCACCTAAGGTTTCCGTGCGGTTCCTGGAGGTTGCGGGAGGTTGAAGGTGGTTGCCGGAGGTTGCAGGTAGTGGAAGCAGGTAGGGAGACTGATATAAACCTCCGGGAACCTCCGGGAACCGCACGGAAACCTTGGGTGGGGCACAAAGTCTCCAGAGGTTTCCGTTCAGGTTTCCTAAGTGGGACAGGGGCATTACTCCATCTTTTCTGTGCCTGTCTGCTCTTTTCGGGCTCAGGCTGTTGGGGGATTAAGTCAGTTTCCGCTCGACTGCCTGACTGATGAACGACAGTGAACGTGCTGTGCGGGGAGCAGGTGCCGACTCTCTATACAGAATACCTGCTGTTTTATCTGTTCCTTAGTTCCCCAGTGTCAATCTGGGCCTGGTGCACTGCCACCCTTTATGCAGCGTTTAATTGTCAAACTGAGCTTCTGTGCAGCTTTCCGTCCGTCTCTGAAAGACAATGACGTCCCTTCTTGAGACCAAATGCTCCTCAACCCTTTCTATTAACCCTCCCCCTCTCCCCTCTTCCCTCTCCCCTCTCCCCTCCCCCACCCTGAGCCAACTGGCAAATGATGCAATCTCATTTGCAGGCCCACATAAAAGACTGAGTAAGAATGAAAATGGGGATTACATCTCCCGCAGAAACCCCTTCACACATTCCCTTCCGTCACGTTTACTCTTGGGCTCATTTCCCTTCAAATTGCACTGAACTACATTGAATGACAGGTTAAAATAGCCCCCGTATATCCCCGCTGGAGATGACATGCCATTTGCGAAGACTCACATTGTGTTCTGATTTTGATTCCATTCAAACCTCAATCCCCATTTCCTTCCACAGTGACAACGAGCAGCGTAGGAGTTGCAGCCTTGCAGCGCCAGAGACCCGGGTTCGATCCTGACTACGGGCTGCTGTCTGTACGGAGTTTGTACATTCTCCCCGTGACTGCGTGGGTTTTCTCCGGGCGCTCCGGTTTCCGCCCACACTCCAAAGACGCACAAGACGTAGGTTAATTGCATTCAGTAAAAATTGTAAATTGTTCCTAGTGTGTAGGATAATGCTATTGTAAGGGGTAATTGCTAGTACCTGGTGGGCCGAAGTGTTTCCGTGCTGTATATCTAAACTAAACGAACATCGCTGAAACTAATTATTAGGTCACTGTCACAATAATTTTCATGCATGCCTGTTGTGCATAAAATAGTCCCTGTTTTGACGAGATTAAAACAGACACTACATTTGAAAAGTAATTTAATGTATAACATACTTTAATATATCAAAGATAGACATAAAAAGCTGGAGTAACTCAGCGGGACAGGCAGCGTCTCTGGAGAGAAAAAATGGGTGACGTTTCAGGTCGAGACCCTTCTTCAGTCTCGACTCGAAACGCCACCTATTCCTTCTCTCCAGCGATGCTGCCTGTCCCGCTGGGTAACTCCAGCTTTTTGTGTCTATCTTCGGTTTGAACCAACATCTGCAGTTCCTTCCTACATACTTTAATATATCCTCAGATTGTGAGAATGCAAGTTATTTAGTTTTCATTATTTAACATTCTGTGATCCCTCAACTGGTAAATCAGAAATGGGTTTGTGGTTCCACCCTTATAGATCAGGTTTAACTTCCTGGTTTCATTGAATTAGTGTCATAGATAGAGTCATACAGTGGAGAGACAGGCCCTTCGGCCCAACTTGCCCACACTGACCAAGGTGCCCCACCTACACTCCTCGCACCAGCCTGTGTTTGGTCCATATCCCTCTAAACCTTTCCTCTCCATGTACTTGTCCAAACATCTTTTAAATGCTGTTGTAGTGCCATGTTTATTTTAGTTTACTTTAGTTCAGAGATACAGTGCGGAAACAGTCCCTTCGGCCCACCGAGTCTGTGCCGACCAGCGATCCCCGCACACTAGCAGTATCTACACACACTAGGGATAATTTACATTCATACCAAGCCAATTAACCTACAAACCTGTACGTCTTTGAAGTGCTGGAGGAAACCGATTGAGTTGACAGAATGGTGCTTACAAATTGCCTGACAGCCTAAGGTCTAGATTAAAAGATGATAGGCAATAATGAATGAATAATGACTTTAATGGCATAATCTAATTAGAATGCACTTGATATTCAGCGGGTGCTCTCTGCATAGAGCTTGTACCTTCTGCCTGTGACCACGTGGGTTTTCTCCGGGTGCTCTGGCTTCCCCCCGCAAAAACCCTAATAGTACTCGTACGGAGCGCTAATGGATCACCATTCAGCTGTATCTCTAAAATGCTCTAAACTAATACCGAGCAAAGATGGCCCAGTGCAGCCTCCAGGACATTCTGTGTGAATTTTATGACGGCACGGTGCGCAGGAGACCCGAGAGTTGCGGCCTTGTCAGCGCAACGAGGAGCGAGACCCGGGTTCGATCCGGAGCTGGCCGAGACTGGACGGGGAGGAGCGCTGCTCTCTGCATAGAGCTTATACCTTCTCCCTGTGACCACGTGGGTTTTCTCCGGGTGCTCTGGCTTCCTCCCGCATTCCAAAGGAGTGCCGGTTTGTAGGTTAACTGGTTTAGAAAAATTGTCCCTGGTGTGTAGGATAGTACTCGTGTACGGAGTGATCGCTGGACGAAGCGGACTCGATGGGCCGAAGGGCCTGTTTCCATGCTGTATCTCTAAACTAAACTGAACTGAACTAAATGAAACTAAACTCCAATCACAGTGTAGCATTCAGTTCTTGGACCAAGAGGATTCTGAGTTCAAATCCCACTCCAAAAACATCATCTCATGTCAGCCTGTTCAGAACTGAGAAGGTTTTACTTTGTTAGAAGTGTCAATGTTTAGTGTAATATATAAAACTGAGTTCCTGTGTGTCTTGTGCAGGAAGGAACTGCAGATGCTGGTTTAAACCGACCATAGACACAAAATGCTGGAGTAACTCAGCAGGACGGGCAGCATGTCTGGAGAGAAGGAATGGGTGACATTTCAGGTCGAGACCCCTCTTCTGATTCTGTCTCGAAGACGTGGTCCTCGAAATCTCGAAGTCCTTCTGCAAATCCCTCGTTTCCCCTCGCTGCCCTCGCTCCCCTGACTCTCAGCCCGAAGAAGGGCCTCGACCCGAAATGTCACCTATTCCCTTTCTCCAGAGATGGATTCTTGATTTGTACGGGTGTCGGGAGTTATGACGAGAAGGCAGGGGAATAGGGTGAAGAGGGGAAGATATGGCCTAATTCTGCTCCTCTCACTTATGAACCTACGAGCAACATCTATTTCAGGAAAGGCACGTTCACTGGATGTGAATTCAGCAAAGTGACAACTCTGCAAGGTGAATTGAAATGTAGTTCAAACGGGATAGATGAGGGTGTGGGCTAATTAATGTCACTCTGTACGTAACAGGAAGCATCAAAGCTTCAGTGAAAGCTGTCATGATAGGTGGGGCAGGATACATACTCGTCAATTGAAGTTCGGGGATTGCATCAATGTCGCGCACCCAGTTACAGGCCAACCCCCGGCGTTCCAGCACCCCTTGCTTCCAGAGCCTTGCCTCTATTATCCGCGTTGCTGGGCCCGCAGAGGTCACGGCCTCCGAAGTTGGCTATTGGAACGGATCAGCCGGCTCCGGCCGGGCTGCAGTTTCATAGTCACGGCCGCAGGGGGCGCAAATCCGACCCGCCGATCGGCCGTGGAATTCCCGATGTGGTCGAAAATCAGCCGCCTCTCTTACAAAATTCTTAAGGGGTTGGACAGGCTAGATGCAGGAAGATTGTTCCCGATGTTGGGGAAGTCCAGAACAAGGGGTCACAGTTTAAGGATAAGGGGGAAATCTTTTAGGACCGAGATGAGGAAAATATTTTTCACACAGAGAGTGATGAATCTCTGGAATTCTCTGCCACAGAAGGTAGTTGAGGCCAGTTCATCGGCTATATTTAAGAGGGAGTTAGATGTGGCCCTTGTGGCTAAAGGGATCAGGGGGTATGGAGAGAAGGCAGGTACAGGATACT
Organism: Leucoraja erinaceus; assembly: GCF_028641065.1. Taxonomy (NCBI): domain Eukaryota; kingdom Metazoa; phylum Chordata; class Chondrichthyes; order Rajiformes; family Rajidae; genus Leucoraja; species Leucoraja erinaceus. The sequence goes on along the minus strand of NC_073400.1, from coordinate 27,029,679 downwards.
GAGTTGGATGATCAGCCATGATCATATTGAATGGCGGTGCAGGCTCGGAGGGCCGAATGGCCTACTCCTGCACCTATTTTCTATGTTTCTATGTTTCTCACCCGGCCTAGGTGCCATAATTATGGTGGGACTTCATGTTCATAAGTCCATAAGTCCTAGTCCATTTTCCTCTATATATATTTTACCACAATTCTCATTAATACATCTATGGTTTTGCTAGGAGCATAAGTTCATAAGTTCTAGGAGCAGAATAAGGCCATTTGGCCCATCGAGTCTACTCCACCATTCAATCATGGCCGATCTATCTTTCCCCCTCAACCCCATAGTCCTGCATTTGCCCCATAACCCCTGACACCCTTTCAAGTGCGCTCTCTGTATTTTTGACCGGACTAAAGGACGTGCCTGACCACCAGTTGCCGGAAAATCGTTGGTGGATCCAGGAAGTGATCAAAAACCACGCTGATCAAATTGACCTGTTTGTTTTAGTGATGCTATTCTACTATTATTGGTTCACATGCAGTAACCAATCTACACCACCGAAGATTGAAGCCAACCAGCGACACATCAAATGTGTGTCTTCAGGAGCTGCAGTCATGAGGATTCCTCATGAGTAATTGGGTAGTTTACACCACAGCGGTATGAACATTGACTTCTCCCATTTCAGGTAGTCCTTGCTTTCTCCCTCTTTCCCCTCCCCTTCCCAGCTCTCCCACAGCCCACTGTCTCCGCCTCTTCCTTTCATCTTCCCGTCCCGTCCCCCACACCCACACATCAAAGTCTGAAGAAGGGTCTCGACCCGAAACGTCACCCATTCCTTCGCTCCATAGAAGCTGCCTCACCCACTGAGTTTCTCCAGCATTTTTATCTACCTCATGAGCAATGATCATTTCTCATGGCCCATGTTGGCTTTGATCTCCTGACACTATTCACTGCAGGGGGCAGAGAAAACACACGTGGCAGAGAGCAAAGGGGCTTGCAAATGGTCAAAGCCTTTCACGCCACTGGCTCTGATAATGTGATTCCCAGATCACAGCCAAGCAAGGGTGGCTTCTTGTTCCCCAGTGGGAGAAACAGGTAGTGCGCCTGCTCTCTGCAGCATTGCACAAGAAGCAATAAGATTATGAACAATAATGGTTACAAATTTGGCCCTTATACTGAACAGGCTATTGATTGAAAGACCCGGCGTGGAAACAGGCCCTTCGGTCCACTGAGTCCACACCAACCATGGATCGCCCATTCGAAATAGATGTCTATTATCCCACCCTCTACACACTAGAGGCCAATTAACCTACAAACCAGAAACGTCAAAGTGACGCAGCGGGAGATTTGCTGCCTTACAGCGCCAGAGACCCCAGGTTCAATCCTGACTACGGGTGCTGTCTGTACGGAGTTTTACGTTCTTCCTGAGAACGCGTACGTTTTCTCCGGTTGCTCCGGTTTCCTCCCGCTCTCCAAAGACTTACAGGTTTATAAGTCTGAAGAAGGGTCTCGACCCGAAACAACACCTATTCTTTCGCTCCATAGATGCTGCCTCACCTGCTGGGTCTCTCCAGCATTTTTACCTACCTTCAATTTTTCCTGCATCTGCAGTTCCTTTGTAAAAGCATTGGCCTCTGCAAATATAAATTGTGTCCCTGGTGTGTAGGATAGTGTTAGCGTGCAGGGATCCATGGTCGGCGCGGACTCAGTGAGCCGAAGCTGTTTCAACCCTGTAACTCTAAAGCAGGGGCTTCCCAATCTTTTTCGTCCCATTTACCCCAGGCAACTTTAATAGCGCATAACAATGTTATTTCACTCATTTATGAGCAACTAATGATGAACAGAGCGTTTAAGAAGGAACTGCAGATGCTGGAAAATCGAAGGTAGACAAAAGTGCTGGAGAAACTCAGCGGGTGCAGCAGCATCTATGGAGCGAAGGAAATAGGCAACGTTTCAGGCCGAAACCCAAGGGGTTTCGGCCCGAAACGTTGCCTATTTCCTTCGCTCCATAGATGCTGCTGCACCCACTGAGTTTCTCCAGCACTTTTGTCTACCTAATGATGAACAGATACCAGTATACCAGAACCAAACACAGTCAGTCAATGAGAAAAAATATTTACAAATCCCGAATCAACAAATGTACCACCCCCTGGGTCAGCGAAAGTTACTCCCTAGGGGGGGGGCAAATTTACCCCAGGCTGGGAACCCTTGTCCTAAAGTCTAAAGTCTTTGTGACGTGGGAGGACATGGGTGGGAGTAGTGTAGATGGGGCATGTTGGTCGGTGCGGAGTAGTTGGGCTAAAGAGCCTTGTTTTCACACTGTTATGCCCCTGTCCCACTTAGGAAACCTGAACGGAAACCTCTGGAGACTTTGCGCCCCACCCAAGGTTTCCGTGCGGTTCCCGGAGGTTGCAGGCGGTTGCCGGAGGTTGCAGGTAGTGGAAGCAGGTAGGGAGACTGACAAAAACCTCCGGGAACCGCACGGAAACCTTGGGTGGGGGCGCAAAGTCTCCAGAGGTTTCCGTTCAGGTTTCCTAAGTGGGACAGGGGGCATAAGACTCTATGACACTATCCAGGAAGTGAGATGAAGGAGAAAAACAGAAAGGTGTCTGATCATGATGCACATAGCACCAGCACCTTCCAAAGTTTAGTCGGCAGTAAACAACACAGCCTTTTTTTTCATTGCATTCCTAATGTTATTAAACGGAATCATTTAGTCAGCTGAAGTGACTCATGGAAGTTCACAAACCCCGCCAGTCTCTAAGACCAGAGAAAACAACAGCACGTGATGTCTCGGTGAATTTTTGTGCATCTTGTTACAGGTTTCAACAGGTCCCAGGATTATTAGTTTCAGGTTCTCAGCACGAACAAAATCGACAGTCAGAACCTTCGTCCCAGGGTGGAAATATCAAAGATAATATCGGTGTGTGTGTGTGTGCAAGTTGGGCTGAAAGGCCTCTCCCCACACTGTATGACCCTGTGACTAGGACCTGTGACAATAATTCAAAAGCTGTATAATGCTGAGAAACTAGACAGAAAAAGCTGGGGTAACTCAGCGGGATCAGGCAGCATCTCTGGAGAGAAGGAGTAGGTGACGTTTTGGGTCGAGACCCTTCTTCAGACTGAGAGTCAGAGGGGGGGAAAGGGAAAGATAGATATAGACGGTGATATCGATATAGAACAAACGGGTGAAAGATATGCAAAACGCAATGATGGCCAAGGAAAAGTGGAGCCCACAATGGTCCATTGTTAGCTGTGGGGTAGGTGATAAAGAGTTGTACAGTGAAACTCAACAGGACGACAGCGAAACTAGCACAACGACTAGGGTGGGGGGTGGGATGGAGAGGGAGGGGATGCAAGGGTTACTTGAAGTTTGAATACCGCAAAATGTTGTGGAGGGCGCTATATACATTTAGCACCTTCATTCCTGAAACTCCTTAATCAATTCTTTTAGTTTTTGTTTTAGGTTTAGCGCGGTGACAGGCCCTTCGGCCCACCGAGTCCACGCCGACCAGCGATCCCCGCACGTTAACACTACCCTACACTAGTCAAGTCCAGTCACATTTATTTATATAGCACATTTAAAAAACAACTCTCGTTGGCCAAAGTGCTTTACATTTGTTATAAGAATAGCACAACAAAACAAACTACATACATACATACATGTAGCCCTCACTCAGAGGACGTCAGGAAAGGCTTGGGAGTATAGATAAGTCTTTAGTCTTAACTTAAAAGAGTCGATGGAAGGGGCAGTTCTGATGGGAAGGGGGATGCTGTTCCACAGTCTAGGATCTGCAACCGCAAAGGCACGGTCGCCCCTGAGCTTATGCCTAGACTGTGGGATATTCAGCAGCCCCAAGTCGGCCGATCTGAGGGGCCTGGAGGTGGAGTGGTGGGTGAAAAGACTTTTTATGTAGGTGGGGGCAAGCCCATTGAGGGCTTTGTAGACATGGAGGAGGATCTTGAAGTTTATACGGGACCGCACAGGGAGCCAGTGGAGAGAGGCCAGGATCGGGGTGATGCGGTCCCTTTTTCGGGGGCCCGTCAGGAGTCTCGCTGCGGCGTTTTGGACCAGTTGCAGGCGGGACAGGGAAGATTGGCTGATGCCGGTGTAAAGGGAGTTGCAATAATCTACACGGGAGGAGATGAATGTGTGGATGATCTTTTCCAGGTCATCAAACTGGAGGAATTGTTTTATTTGAGCTATCGTCTAGGGGCCATTTGTACATTTACACTGAGCCAGTTAACCTACAAACCTGCACGTCTTTGGAGTGCGGGAGGAAGCCGGAGTTCTCGGAGAAAACCCATGCTGGCCACTGGGGGGGAGGGGAGGGGGAGGACATACAAACTCCGTACAGACAAACACCCGTGGCCAGGATCGTAGAAACCATTTATTAATTTGGACCTTCTAAGAAAGCCAAGTTTCACATAAACACAGCAGTGGACTGGAGTCATTCGTGGGATTGTAAACCTCTGCCTCAAATCCCACCATTGTTTGTCTGCACCAACACTCTGACTGTGCCACACGCATGCCATTGAAAATAGGATTGCAATCTGCTTGTTAAATGGATTCCGAGAATCCTGGCCTCTGTTCCTTGCAATTCTCTCATTCCAATTTGGAAAAGGCTTGTCATTAAAGAATGGAGGAAAGGAGATTTATTGCACTGGGCAAAAGGCACTCCTTTAAAAAAATCTAAGCTTTATGTTTTGACATTTCAAGAACCCAGCAGGACATTAAAGGGCTGTCAGTGTGAGATAGTCAAACATCACGTCATATTGAACATATCATAATTCAAGGTGCCAGGCTGGAAGATAGACACAAAATGCTGGAGTAACTCAGCGGGACAGGCAGCAACTCTGGAGAGATGCAATGGATGGCTTTCAGGTTCAAGACTCTTCTTCAGATCTTCTGAGTGTGAAGAAGGGTCTCGACCCAAAACGTCACCTATTTCTTCTCTCCATAAATGCTGCCTGTCCCGCTGAGTTTCTCCAGCATTTTGTGTCTATCTTCGGTTTAAACCAGCATCTGCAGTTCCTTCCCACCCTATGCAGGATTGAAGTCAGGAAATCTTCTTCTTGCGTATGGCGTGCACAGCCTAAAGTAGGACAACTTGTTCTATTGGATCTTATTTGATTGTGCACGCCGGGTTGATTGCATTCGTCGAAACAGGGCGGACCACGTGAAGGTTGCAATCTCCCACCCCTAGTCAGGAAATGAGGTGAGGGGATGGAGTGGACACTGACACGATGAGATTCTTGGAGTACAAGAAACCTGGAGAGTTTGATCATCCAAATCATCTGGAGTGGGACGGTGGCGCAGCGGTAGTGTTGCTGCGTTACGGCGCCAGAGACTAGGGTTCGATCCTGACCACAGACACTGCCTTGTACTGAGGGTGCTCCGGTTTCCTCCCATGCTCCAAAGACGTACAGGTTCATAGGTTAATGGGCTTCGGTCAAAATATTTTTATAATTGACCCAAGTATGTAAGATAATGCTAGCATACTGGGTTGGGCCGGACTCGGTGGGCCGAAGGACATGTTTCCATGCTGTATCTCTAAAGTCTAAAGGTGGCTGAAACTTTTTGTGGTACTTTAGTTTTAGTGTAGTTTAGTTTTGAGTTTGTACACAAAAAAGCTGGAGAAACGCAGCGGGTGCAGCAGCATCTATGGAGCGAAGGAAATAGGCAACGTTTCGGGCCGAAACCCTTCTTCAGACTGAAACCCTTCTTCAGACTACCTTCGATTTTCCAGCATCTGCAGTTCCTTCTTAAACACTTAGTTTTGAGTTTGTTCGCTTGTGTGTCAGACGAAGTTCAGCCATCGCTTTGCGGAGGAGGTCTCTTAGCAATTCTGAGTTGCAGTGCAGAAACAGGCCCTTCGGCTCACCGGGTCCGTGCCGACCAGCGATCCCCACACACTAACGCTATCTTGCTCACTCTCGGGACAATTTTAACATTCGTACATTTATACCAAGCCCATTAACCTACAAACCTGTACGTCTTTGGAGTGTGGGAGGAAACCGAAGATCTCGGAGAAAACCCACGCAGGTCACGGGAGGGAACATACGAACTCCACACAGACAGCACTCGTGGTTAGGATGGAATCCAGGTCTCTGGCGCTGTAAGGCAGTAGCTCCGCTGCTGCGCCACCGTGCCGCCGCTATTTAAATTTGAACACGGGAAGATTTCCTTGATTAGACACAAAATGCTGGAGTAACTCAGCGGGACAGGCAGCATCTCTGGAGAGAGGAATGGGTCGAGGCCCTTCTTCAGTCCTGAAACATCACCCACTCCTTCACTCCAAAGATGCTGCCTGTCCCGCTGTGTTACTCCAACATTTTGTGTCTATCTTTGGTGTAAACAGCATCTGCAGTCCCTTCCTACGCAAGATTTGTTTGGTCAGTATTCAACTTCCAGCCAGCACGCTATTTAGTTATTATTATTACGTTTCCAAGAATGCCCACATTTCTGAAGTACATCGATGACTGTGACACACTTTGGGAATATTGTGAGTCTATGAACCATTCCACATAAGTAGCTGTTAATGTCGCTACATTATGAAAGGAATATTTATCTTATTGGCTTGTGTTTATTTTGGAGAACAGATTTAAAAGAAAGCATCGGTTTAAGCATTTATTGGGTAGTTTTTGTTCCGTAGGTTCCTCGGTCCCAGGGTTCTGCTTGGACTGGATCCAGTGGTACTGGGAAATTTTAATGGAGAGGAGAGTGGAGGTCTCTTAGCAATTGAACTACGGCCAGTTGCCACCTCTGGTGCCTACGGGCGGCACGGTGGCGCAGCGGTAGAGTTGCTGCCTCACAGCCCCAGAGACCTGGGTTCGATCCTGACCACGGGTGCCGTGGCTACAGAGTTTGTACCTTCTCCCTCTGACTGCATGGGTTTTCTCCGGATGCTCCGGTTTCCTCCCACACTCCAAGGACGTACAGGTTAATGAGCTTTGGTAAAGTTGGAAATTGCCCCTGGTGTGTGTAGGATTGTGCTAGTCTATGGGGTGATCGCTGGTCGGCGTGGACTCGGTGGGCTGAAGGGCCTGTTTCCATGTTGTACCTCTAAATTAAACTAAACGGAATGAAATTAAACTGAACTGAGCTGAACTAAACTAATCTAAACTGACCTAACCTAAACTTAAAGTAGGCAAAAAATGCTGGAGAAACTCAGCAGGTGAGGCAGCATCTAGGGAGAAAAGGAATAGGTGACGTTTCGGGTCGAGACCCTTCTTCAGACTTAACTTAAACTTAACTTAATTTAATTTAACTTAACTAAACGAAACAAAAGTAAACTGAACGAAACTAATCTAATCTAAACTAAACTCAACTAAACTATCGAACTAAACTAAAGGAATCGAGTCTAGGAGCAAAGAGGTCCTTCTGCAGTTATACAGAGCCCTAGTGCGACCACACCTGGAGTATTGTGTGCAGTTTTGCTCCCCTAATTTGAGGAAGGACATTCTTGCTATTGAGGGAGTGCAGCGTAGGTTTACAAGGTTAATTCCCGGGATGGCGGGACTGTCATATCTGAGAGAATGGAGCAGCTGGGCTTATACACTCTGGAGTTTAGAAGGATGAGAGGGAATCTCGTTGAAACATATAAGATTGTTAAGGGCTTGGACACACTAGAGGCAGGAAACATGGTCCCGATGTTTGGGGCAGTCTAGAACCAGGGGCCACAGTTTAAGAATAAGGAGTAAGCCATTTAGAACGGAGACGAGAAAACACTTTTTCTCACAGAGAGTGGTGAGTGTGTGGAATTCTCTGCCTCAGAGGGCGGTGGAGGCAGGTTCTCTGGATGCTTTCAAGAAAGAGCTAGATAGGGCTCTTAAAAATAGCGGAGTCAGGGGATATGGGGAGAAGGCAGGAACGGGGTACTGATTGGGGATGATCAGCCATGATCACATTGAATGGCGGTGCTGGCTCGAAGGGCCAAGTGGCATACTGCTGCACATATTGTCGATTGTCTATTGACTAAACCAAACTAAACTCAACTTAACTAAACTAAACTAGACTCACAGTATAGCACTCTCTTCTCATTCCAAGAAGAAACATAATCTCCACACTATATCTCTAAACTGCTGAAGATGTTTGTGGGTCCATACGCTTGCTAAATCTAATGCACCCCTCAGGTGCAGGAAGTTTACCACGTTAATCCCTCACTGAAGATATTTAAGAAAACTATTTTGCGGTGTGTGTTTTTAGAAAGGATCGCAATATGAATTTGGCCAACAGCCTGCTTTAATATTAGATCCGGTTTCTCCTATCCGCTGTGGGAAGAAGACCTGTGGGATTGACAGTAATTACGTTCAACAGCCTGGAGCCGAGGAGGAGGAAGCAAATCTGCTGGGTCCTGCTCTCTTGAAGTTTGAGAAGTACAGTGTTGGTTAGTACTCCAGGACTAGCGACATAGCCGCTCCTTTTAGGAAGGAGATGAGGAGGAATTTTGTTAGTGGTGAACCTGTGGAATTCAGCGGGTGCAGCAGCATCTATGGAGCGAAGGAAATAGGCAACGTTTCGGGCCGAAACCCAAAGGGTTTCGGCCCGAAACGTTACCTATTTCCTTCGCTCCACAGATGCTGCTGCACCCGCGGAGCTTAAACAGCACTTTTGTCTACCTTCGATTTTCCAGCATCTGCAGTTCCTTCTTAAAAACCTGAGGAATTCAAGTCAAGTCAAGTTTATTTGTCGCATACACATACGAGATGTGCAGTGAAATGAAAGAAAGCCACAGAAGGCTGTGGAGGCCAAGTCAGTGGATATTTTTAAGGATATTTTTGAGACCGATGGATTCTTGATTGGTACAGGAGTCAGGGGTTATAATGGGGGGGGGAGGCAGGAGAGCGAGATTAAGAAGGTAAGATAAATCAGCCATGATTGAATGGCGGAGTAGATTTTAGGGGCCGAATGGCCTAATTCTGCTCCTATCACGTATGAACTTATGAACATGACTCTTTGGAGCGTGGGAAGAAGCTGCATCACCCAGTGGAAACTCATGCAGTCACAGGGAGAACATACAAACTCTGTACAGACAGCACCCGTGGTCAGGATAGAACCCGGGTGCTGTCTACCAGCCGTGCCACTGTGCTGCCTGTTCTGTTCTCCCGTGTCTCGTACCATTCTACCCTCCATCGCTGCTGCACGAGTCTTTTACCCAGAGTAGGGGAATGGAGAACCAGAGAAGATAGGCTTAAGGTGAGGGGGAAAAGATTGAATAGGAACCGGAGGGGCAACTTTTTCACACAGAGGGTGGTGGGTGTATGGAACAGGCTGGCAGAGGAGGTCACGGTGGCGCAGCGGTAGAGTTGCTGCCTTGCAGCAAATGCAGCGCCGGAGACCCGGGTTCGATCCTGACTACGGGTGCCGTCTGTACGGAGTTTGCACGTTCTCCCTGTGACCTGCACGGGTTTTCTCCGAGATCTTCGGTTCCCTCCCACACTACAAAAACGTACAGGTTTGTAGGTTAATTGGCTTGGTAAATGTAAAAGTTGTCCCTAATGTGTGTATAGGATGGTGTTAATGTGCAGGGATCGCGGGTCGGCACATATCCGGTGGGCCGAAGGGCCTGTTTCCGCGCTGTATCTCTAAACTAAACTAAACCAAAGGAGGAAATTGAGACGAGTACTATAACAACATTTAAAATACATTTGATAGACATAAAGTACTGGGATCACTCAGCGGGTCAGGCAGCATCTCTGGAGGACATGGACAGGTGAAGCTTCGGGTCGGGACCCTTCTTCAAACTGATTGTGGTGGGGACGAAGAAAGATGGAAGAGAGGTTGGGCAGGACAAAGCCTGGCAAGTGATAGGTAGACAAATGTGCTGGAGAAACTCAGTGGGTGCAGCAGCATCTATGGAGCGAAGGAAATAGGCAACGTTTCGGGCCGACTGATGTAGGTGTTGGGGGGGGGGGGGGGGGGGGGGGGGGGGGGGGGGGGGGGGGGGGGGGGGGGGGGGGGGGGGTGGGGGGGGGGGGGGGGGGGGGGGGGGGGGGGGGGGGGGGGGGGGGGGGGGGGAGAAGAAAGGAGACAGGAAGAGGAGGAGGAGCCCGAGAGCTGAGGGAGAGCTGAGAAGGGGAGGAGACATCAAGGGCTACCAGAAATTGGAGAATTCAATGTTCATGCCGCTAGGGTGCAGACTGCCCAAGCGGAATTTGAGGGGCTGCTCCTCCAATTTCGGGTGGTGCTCACTCTGGCCATGGAGGAGGCCCAGGAGGCTTCCCCCCCAAGTGATAGGTAGATACAGGCGAGGGGAGGGGGTTGGATAGGCAGATGGTTGGACAAAGGCCAGAGATGGAGGCTAAAAGTGTGAGTTAAGGTTTGAAGTGTTGCGAATTGTGAAGCCAGAGGAAGGAATGTGGGTGGAAGGGGAGGGAAGAAACGGGTGCAGATCCAGGACCTCGTTTCTTACCCATTTGTCTTTCTGCGGCCTCCATTCTGTAATCACGAACCAGGTCTTTCCATTTGCTCGACAGGGCCTGCGATTACTACAGCTGACCAGCCAACCAGGTCTGGAGTCAGGGAGCCAAGCCATTCAATCATGGCTGATCTATCTCTCCCTCTCAACCCCATTGTCCTGCCCTCTCCCCCCATCACCCCCGACACCCGTACTAATCAAGAGACCATCTATCTCTGCCTTGAAAATATCCACTGACTCGGCCTCCACAGCCTGACCAAAAACGAAATGGGCGATCGAACACCTCCGCCCAGTCCGCCTGGATCTACGCGATCTACCAGTTACTGAACACTTTAACTCCCCCTCCCATTCCCACACTGACCTTTCTGTCCTGGGCCTCCTCTACTGTCAGAGTGAGGCCCAGTGCAAATTGGAGGAACAACACCTCATATTTCACTTGGGCAGCTTACACAACCCAGTGGTGTGAATATTGATTTCTCTAACTTCAAGCAACCCTTGCTTTCCCCTCTCTCTCCATCCCTCCCACACCCTAGTCGTCCTACTAGTTTCACTGTCGTCCTGTTGGGTTTCACTGTTTGCATCTCTCATTATCACCTACCCCACAGCCAACAATGGACCATTGTGGGCTCCACCTTTCCTTGGTCACCGTTGCTTTTTGCATAATTTTAATTCATTTGTTCCATGTACCTTCCACATCTCTCGTTTCCCTCTCCCCTGACTCTCAGTCTGAAGAAAGGTCTGGACCAGAAACGTCACCTATTCCTTCTCTCCGAAGATGCTGCCTGACCCGCTGGCCACATCCAGCTTTCTGTGTCTATCACATCTGGGCAATGTGAGCAGGTTATTAGCAAGAACAAGTTGTTGGTGTGTATGTGCAGTTTGACAGCAGATTGATGACAGCGTCCATCGCACTGGTTGCTATGAGGTGAGGATCTGAGATAAGACGGCATCACGGCACAGATCAGAGATTGTAAAAAGTAATGAAGTGTGAATGGATCCAAATCTACAATTGGAAAGCCAATTGTAAAACAAACCCTGCTGAGAGAGATGCAATTTGAGCAAAGAAAAATTTGGAGGGGATAATGATTTATGCTTTTAACCCTAAACCCAGGTACTGCATTCTTGGATCAGAAGCAGACACAACGTGCTGGAGTTATGCCTCTGTCCCACTTAGGAAACCTGAACAGAAACCTCTGGAGACTTTGCGCCCCACCCTAGGTTTCCATGGGGTTCCCGGAGGTTGCACGTGGTTGCCGGAAGTTGAAGGTAGTGGAAGCAGGTGGGGAGACTGACAAAAACCTCCGGGAACCTCCGGGAACCGCACGGAAACCTTAGGTGGGGCGCAAAGTCTCCCGAGGTTTCCGTTCAGGTTTCCTAAGTGAGACAGGGGCATAACTCAGCGGGTCAGTCTGCATCTCTGGAGAACCAAAAAGTTCATAAGCTATAGGAGCAGAATTAGGCCATTCGGCCCGTCAAGTGCATATTGCCATTCAATCATGGCTGATCTATCTTTCACATGATCCATGATCACATAGAATGGCGGTGCTGGCTCGAAGGGCCGAATGGCCTACTCCTGCACCTATTGTCTATTGTCTATTGTCTTATGGGGAGAAGGCAGGAGAATGGGGTTGAGAGGGAAAGATAGATCAGCCATGATTGGATGGTGGAGTAGGCGCTACGGGCCGAATGGCCTCACCCTACTACTATAATCTATGAAGTCATGAACATGAAATTAAAATTAGTGCCCAGCAATCCCCACAGAGTGCGTTGTAAAAGCCAGACTCCGCAGTTAAAAAAAAAAAGAATCAGACAGTCGCTAATCCGAACTTGTGGAAGACCGAGATAACTAACGTCCAATTGCTGTTTATCATTAGTTGCTGTCTGATTTAGTTTATGGTTGTAAAACACGCAACTTGCCGGTTTGTAACGCAAGGGATGATGACTCACTGGCAGAACGTAAAACTCTCCCACCTGGCCCCTGTGAGTCAGACACTGTCTATATGGGGCTTCTGCTGCTTTTAAGGTTGAAAGAAAGCTCTTTGAGGCTATTGAGAGTGGCCACGCAGCCGAGCGAGACAAGAGCGCACTGTAAGACTCACAGCTGCACGTTGCTCACTTAAAGTTTGGTTGACAATTGTATGTTCACAAGTTCACAGGTGAGAGAAGCAGAATTGGGCGCATTGGCCCATCAAGATTGAGAAGATTGAGGGGGGGATCTTATAGAAACTTACAAAATTCTTAAGGGGTTGGACAGGCTAGATGCAGGAAGATTGTTCCCAATGTTGGGGAAGTCCAGGACAAGGGGGGTCACAGTTTAAGGATAAAGGGGAAATCCCTTAGGACCGAGATGAGAAAAAAAAATTTCACACAGAGAGTGGCGAATCTCTGGAATTCTCTGCCACAGAAGGTAGTTGAGGCCAGTTCATTGGCTATATTTAAGAGGGAGCTAGATGTGGCCCTTGTGGCTAAAGGGATCAGGGGGTATGGAGAGAAGGCAGGTACGGGATACTGAGTTGGATGATCAGCCATGATCATATTGAATGGCGATGCAGGCTCGAAGGGCCGAATGGCCTACTCCTGCACCTATTGTCTATGTTTCTATGTTTCTATGTCATAAGTGAGAGGAGCAGAATTGGGCGCATCGGCCCATTAAGTCTACTCCGCCATTCAATCATGGCTGATCAGTCTCTCCCTCCCAACCCCATTCTCCTGCCTTCTCTCAGTAACCCCTGACACCCGCACTAATCAAGAATCTATCTATAGTACACAAAAATGCTGGAGAAACTCAGCGGGTGCAGCAGCATCTATGGAGCCAAGGAGATAGGCAACGTTTCGGCACGAAACGTTGCCTATCTCCTTGGCTCCATAGATGCTGCTGCACCCGCTGAGTTTCTCCAGCATTTTTGTGTACCTTCGATTGTCCAGCATTGTATTGTATTGTATTGTATTCAAATTTATTGTCATTGTCTCAATTTGAGACAACGAAATGAATTTCCCTTACAGGCAGTATCATAAAAAAAAAAAATAAAAAAAAAAAAAACAGCATCTGCAGTTCCTTCTTAAAAACAAGAATCTATCTATCTCTGCCTTAAAAATATCCATTGACTTGGCCTCCACAACCTTCCGTGGCAAGGAGTTCCACAGATTCACCACCCTCTGACCAAAGAAATTCCTCCTCATCTCCTTCCTAAAGAAACATCCTTTAATTCTGAGGATCTACCCTCTGGTCCTAGACTGCCCCCACTGATGGGAACATCCTGTCCACATACACATAGTTCTGAAGTTTTGGGACAGTGAGACATGCCTACCCAGCTTGTCGGCGGAGGTGATCATGCATGTACGTTTAGGGATGAAGCAACTGATAGAAGCGCTGAAAGACATGTTCCAGCCTGGATTAGTTGCTCGTCGACGATAGATGTTTTGATGAGGAGTTAAACTGAGGTATTCATACACCCGGACGAGCAGCTTAACACTTTTCACACTGAAAACGATCAAACAACACAGCATGAGGACAGACACAAAGTGCTGGAGTAACTCAGCGGGTCAGGCAGCATCTTCGAGTTAGATAGAGCTCCAGGGGCTAGTGGAGTCAAGGGATATGGGGAGAAGAGTTGGCACGGGTTATTGATAGGGGACGATCAGTCATGATCACAATGAATGGCGGTGCTGACTCGAAGGGCCGAATGGCCTCCTCCTGCACCTATTTTCTATGTTTCCATGTTTCTATGTTTCGCAGAAAAAGGATAGGTGACGTTTTGGGTCGGGACCCTTCTTCATACTGGAGAGAGGAGGAGAACTTCTTCAAAGTAGGCATACCTTGAGGAGGTTTCGCACTGGAACAGACAAGTTGTAGAATGAGAGGAACTGCAGATGCTAGCTTACAGACACAAAGGGCTGGAGTAACACAGCGGGTCAGGCAGCATCTTCGCAGAAAAGGGATGGGTGACGTTTTGGGTTGGAACCCTTCTTCTGTCTGTCTGTCTACATGTTCTCCCTGCCCCCATGTAGGTTTTCTCCAAGTAATCAGGATTGCTCCCACATCCCAAAGACATGTGGGTTTGGCCTCTGTTATATTGCCACTGGTGTCATAAGGTCAGAAGGGATAGTAGGATTAGGCCATTCGGCCCATCAAGTCTACTCCACATTCAACCATGGCTGATCTATCTCTCCCTCCTAACCCCATTCTCCTGCCTTCTCCCCATAACCTCTGACACCCGTACTAATCAAGAATCTATCTACAGTATCCCTGCCTTAAAAATACCCACTGACTTGGCCTCCACAGCCTTGTGTGGCAAAGAATTCCACAGATTCACCACCCTCTGACTAAAGAAATCTCTCCTCATCGCCTTCCCAAAGGAACGTCCTTTAATTCTGAGGCTACGACCTCTAGTCCTAGACTCTCGCAGTAGGTGTGCGGGAGAGAATGAGAAAGTGGGATAAACACAGAACTAGTGTGAATGGGCGATCGCTGGACGGTGTGGACAGTGTGGGCCATTTCAGATTTGGACCCTTCTTCCCACCCAACCCGAAAACGTCACCCATTCATTCTCTCCAGATATGCTGCCTGACCCCCTGAGTTCCTCCAGCACTGTGTGTCTCTCGTCTTCAGATCCAACCCGAAACGTCACCCATCCTTTTTCTCCAGAGATGCTGCCTGACCCCCTGAGTTACTCCAGCACTTTGCGTCAATCTTCAGCATATGCCAGCATCTGCAGTTCCTTTCAAAACAATATAGCATGCATGGTTTTGAAATATTTGTGTGCCTGAAATATTTGTGTGCCAGCTTGCAATGGAACAGGCTTGTTGGGTGTAGACAAGTGTTTAGATTTAATTGCATGCGCTGAGAATCTTGGCCATGCTTCAATCTCTAACCAAGTCGAGGCAAGCTGTTCCAGGTTGAGTTTTCCATTTCTTTCTAATTTTGGCTTCAAACCTCAACAGCATCCTGAGACAACATGATCTACTCAATATTTTCCATTGCAAAGATTGCTACAACAGTGCGCAGGAGGATGAGGGGTGATATTATTGAGGTGTATAAAATCATGAGAGGAATAGAACGAGTAGGTGCACACAGGAGTCACTTGACTAGGGTGGGTGAATCAAGGAGCAGAGGACAGAGGGGAAACATTTAATAGGAATCCGAGGGGTAGCTTTTTCAGGCAAAGGGTAGTGGATTTATGCAACCCGGGGGAGGTAGCTGATGCAGGGACGATCCCAACATTTAAGAAACAGTTAGACAGGTACGTGGATAGGACAGGTTTGGAGGGATATGGACCAAGCGCAGGCAGGTGGGACTAGTGTAGCTGGGACATGTTGGCCGGTGTGGGCAAGTTGGGCCAAAGGGCCTGTTTCTGCGCTGTGTCGCTCTATGACTTTAGTTTACCTTTAGGTTTAGAGATACAGAGTGGATACAGGCCCTTCGGCCCACCGAGTCTGTGCCGACCAGCGATCCCCACACATTAACACAAGCCTGCACACACTGGGGACAATTTACACTTATACCAAGTATACAAATCCAAGCCAATTAACCTACAAACCTGTATGTCTTTGGTGTGTGGGAGGAAACCGAAGATCTCGGAGAAAACCCAGGCAGTCACTAGGGGGAGAAGGTACAAACCCGGTATATACACAGCACCTGTAGTCGGGATCAAACCCGGGTCTCTGGCGCTGCAAGCCCAGTAAGGCAGAAACTCTACCGCTGCACCACCGTGCCAACTCTATGACTCCATGACTAGCACTATCCTACACACTAGGGACAATATACAATCTTTACCGAAGCCAATTAACCTGCAAACCTGTACGTCTTCGGAGTGCTGGAGGAAACCGAAGCATCCAGTGAAAATCCCTGCAGTCGTGGGGGAACGTTCAAACTCCGTATGGACAGCACCCGTAGTCAGGATCGAACCCGGGTCTCCGACTCTGTTGGGTGGAAACTCTACCGCTGCGCCACCGTGGCGGGTGGTGGCGAGGGCAGATATGACAACGGCATTTATGAGATTTTTGGATGGGCAAATGGACATACAAGGAATGGAAGGATATGGATTATGCACAGGCAGGTAAGAGTTGGTTGTAGCACCGTGTCCAGCACGGACATTGTGGGCTGAAGAGTCTGTTCCTTCGCTGTACTTTTTCCATGACTATCCTGACTTGGGCATTTCTCGTGTGCGTTCACCCTGTCTAGAAGGTCAGAATCCTGGACTTCCCATTGCACCTCACCACCATAGGATCTGCAGTGGGTTCCAAGGGAAGACCTAGCTTCATAAGGGTGGACTGGCGATGGAGTGTGACCAAACCTTTACGTAATCCAAGGACAAATGTTAAAACTGGCGATAGACACTAAATGCTGGAGTAACTCAGCGGGACAGGCAGCATCTCTGGAGAGAGGGAATGGGTGACGTTTCGGGTCGAGACCCTTCTTCTTCAGACTGATGTCAGGGGGAGGAGGTTGTACAGATGTAATCAGAGACAGTCGGAGAACTGGGAAGGGGGAGGGGATGGAGAGAGTCGGAAAGCAAGGGCCACTTGAACTTAGCAATTGAGCATTGGCAAAGCTAATCCACAGCTTCAAGTGAAGTGTCAAGGTTCCAAAGCGCTAATAATTCAAAATTGACAGTAATTATATGCTTATAACATACGAAAATAAGTAGTTACTGTAGCTTTGCAATTTAAGTAGTAGGTGCACCCAACATTCTTTCATCGGAATAAAACAATAAGGAAATAAAAGCCTGAAGGTGAAATCAAAAGTATTAAAAGCACAAGTCCATAATGTACTGGGTTTATTGAGAGGGAGGGGTGAGGATTGGGGTTAAATTGGCAATGCTCGGATTTATAAAAACATGTCTGCAATAAATGGTGATTTCGGATTAATTTAACACTTGGCAATATACAGAATGCACTATTATTATTATAATTATTATTATTATTATAAGAAAATGGAAATGTCAAAAGGGCAACGTTTAAAGGAGATGTACGGGGCAAACCTTTTATGCAGAGGGTGCCTGGAATGTGCTGCCATTGATGGTGGTGGAGGCAGATATGCTAGTGGCATTAAAGAGGCTTTTGGATAGGCACATGGATATGCAGAGAATGGAGGGATATGGAACGTGTGCAGGCAGAGGGGATTTGTTTATCTTTGCCTTTAGTTTAGAGATACATTGCTGAAACAGGCCCTTCGGCCCACCGAGTCTGTGCCGACCAGCGATCCCCGCGCATTAACACTATCCTCCACACACCAGGGACAATTTACAATTATACCCAGCCATTTAACCTACAAACCTGCACGTCTTTGGAGTGTGGGAGGAAACTGAAGATCTCGGAGAAAACCCACGCAGGTGACGGGGAGAACGTTTAAACTCCATACAGACAGTGCCCGCGGTAATGGATCGAACCCGGGTCTCTGGCGCTGTAAGGCAGGAACTCTACTGCTGCGCCACACAGTTCATGTGCCGAATTCATGTTCAACGTAGACATTGTGGGCCCACTGGCCTGTTCCTTTGCTGTACTTTCCTATGTCTATGTTCTATATCTGCCTCCACCACCATCCCCGTCCACCACTGTTCCTGACAGTGCTTCGAGGTACATGGGCTTGCAGTCAGGGAATGGGGGGATGTGAATCATGTGCAGGCTGTGGAGAATAGTTGAACTTGGCATCATGAAGGGCACAGACATTGTGGGCCAAAGGGCCTATCCCTGTGTAGGAAGGAACTGCAGACACAGGTTTACACCAAAGATAGACACAAAAAGCTGGAGTAACTCAGCGGGCCAGACAGCACCTTTGGATAGAAGGAATGGGTGGCGTTTTGGGTTGAGACTGAAGTCTGAAGAAAGATCTCGACTTGAAACGCCGCCCATTCCTTCTATCCAGAGATGCTGTCTGTCCCGCTGAGTTACTCTAGCACTTTGAGCCTATAACCACTGTCCCACGGTACGAGTTCATTCCAAGAGTTCTCCCGAGTTTGCCCTGATTCAATCTTGGAGATTTACGGTAATGGCCACTCGTCGGTACTCGGGGCTCTCGTGGACATATATCATCACGTTGAAAAACCTTCACGAGTCTTCCCGTGCTTACCTGCCGTTAGCAAGTCTTCCCGAGTACCTCCCGAGCGCTGAGAGACGTCCCCGAGCTCCGACGTACCCGCTACATTCATTCTCCGTGCTTACCACGGGTTGGGTTTTTTTTTACTCGGGAGAGCTCTTGGAATGAACTCGCACGTGGGACAGGGCTTTATTTCTGTGCTGTACTGTTCTATGTGAAACGATGTTTAAAATGTCAATAAACCGACTACTGGTCCACCTGCAACTTTCCAGCAACTGGTAGTCCGGCACCTCCTTTAATCCAGACAAAATCACGAGAACGCTCTTAAAATCCACCCTGCAGTTCCCGAAAACGTGGCACCCAGACCGGGTGAGGTGGTCGACCTCGACCTGAATTGGGAGTTCCGTGGCCGATCGGCGGGCCGAACTTGCCCCCCTGCGGCCGGGGCTCTGGAACTCCGGCCCGGCCCAAGCCGGCAGATCCGTTCCCATCGCCTTGACCTCCGAGGCAGACTTTGCCGGCCGATATCTCGGTATCTCGGCGGCTTAAGCGGACCGTTCTGGTGCCGTTGGATTCCACCTGAACTCCTCTAGTCCAGCAAAATGGATAAATCCTAAAAGACTTTGGAACTAAAGATGCCAGGAAATTGGTGGTTGATCAGTAGATCAATTGGCTTCCTTAGAATTGACCACATTGTTCATTCTCCTTGGAACGCTGCCTGCACCAAGCAATCTGCGTACCTTCGGGACAATAATCATTAACCAATGCTCTACACTTTCCAAGACACAATCTCTATTAATGTTGACATTGATCTTTTCTATCAGAACATGGCTAGACCACTGCATAAATTAAGTTTAGATTCGCTAGATAATAACTGAAGGCTAAGGCATGATTAGATTGAGAGTTTTAAGATTACGAGAGGAATTAATCTGGTCGATAAAAAAAAAGTTTTCTAACTGAAAGAGAGTCCAAGTCCAATTGAATGGAATACTTCATTGTCCCATCTGACAAGTCACAGTGAAATTCTGTGCTTGAGTACCCAAGGTATGCAAATAGTCACCTATAAAGTGCGCGTGCAAAGTTACAAAGAGCCCCCACTCCAGGTGCCCCTTTGTATTCCCCCCCCCTCATCATGGCTGTCCCCCCATGCCATGTCCTCCATTGTCTATTGTTCGTTCCCCCCCACCCCCCCCCCCCCCCCCCCATGCCCCCCCCCCCCCCCCCCCCCCCCCCCCATTGGGTCCCCATTCATCTCCCCCACTCCCTCATAGTGGTCCCCCCACAGTCCACCTTTGTTCCTTTAAGTGGATATTTAAATCTAAACTAGGCTTGATGAGGAAGAGAGTGTGGTAGAGTTGCTGCCTTACAGCGCCAGAGACCCAGGTTTGATCCTGACTACGGGTGCTGTCTGTGTGGAGTTTGTACGTTCTCCCCATCATCGCGTGGATTTTCTCCGGGTGCTCCGGTTTCCTCCCCAATTCCAAGGACGTGCGGGTTTGTAGGTTAATTGGCTTCTGTAATTTGTCCCCATAGGGTGTAGGATAGTGTATGGGTGATCATTGGCCAGTGTGGACTCTGTTTGTCTGATGGGCCTGGTTCCACACTGTATCTCAAAACTAAAGTAAACTAAATAGGGAACGGGCTGCCGGAGGAGGGAGTTGAGGCAGTTTAAGCTTAAGTTGGTTAGGTTTGGTTTAGTTGAGATACAGCACGGAAACAGGCCCTTCGGCCCATCAACTAGCGTTCACCCCTATACGCTAAACCAAACTTAACAAAACTAAACTAAACTAAATGTCCATGCCCAACATGATGCCATTAAACTAATCTCCTGATCACCCGCACATGAATCCGTGTATTTTCATTCCTTGAACTTTGATCAAAATTGATAAATGGGTGAAAGGGTATGGAACCAAGGCATGCAAATGCACTTCTGTGGACAAGGGAATGAAGTTCAGGACTGAGCTACAGGGAGTGGTTGGGCAGGCTAAGACTTGATTCCTTGGTGCCTAGGAGGATGAGGGATGATCATGTAGAAAGTATAAGGTTATGAAAGGTCTAGATAAAATAGGTGCACTGAGTCTTTTACCCAGAATAGGGGAATCAAGAACCTCAAGTCATAGGTTTAAGGTGACAGGGGAAAGATTTAATAGGAACCTGAGTGGCAATATTTTTCACACACAGAATGAGCCAGAGGAGGTATTTGAGGCAGGTACTATAACAAGACTTAATATGCGATGTTTTGGGTCAAGACTGTTTGGGGCTGAAGAAGATTCCCGAACCTAAATGTCACCTGTCTATGTTCTCCATAAAATAGACACGAATAGCTGGAGTAACTCAATGGGTCAGGCAGCATCTCTGGAGAAAAGGAATGCAGGTGACGTTTCGGTCCGAGGCCTCGCTTCAGACTGAGAGTTACGGGAGCGAGGGGAAAATGAGAGATGTGAAAATGTACATAGAACAAATGAAAGAAAGGTATGCAGAAGGACAAATCCAAGCCAGCAACGATGATCAAGGAAAGCCCACAATTTAATTGCTATTGAGGGAGCACTGCGTAGGTTTACAAGGTTAATTCACAGGATGGCGGGACTGTCATATGCTGAGAGAATGGAGCGGCTGGGCTTGTACACTCTGGAGTTTAGAAGAATGAGAGGCGATCTTATTGAAAGATATAAGATTTTTAAGGGTTTGGACACGCTAGAGGCAGGAAACATGTTCCCGATGTTGGGGGAGTCCAGAATGAGGGGCCACAGTTTAAGAATAAGGGGTAAGCCATTTAGAACGGAGACGAGGAAACACTTTTTCACACAGAGAGTGGTGAGTGTGTGGAATTCTCTGCCTCAGAGGGCGGTGGAGGCCGGTTCGCTGGGTCCTTTCAAGAGAGAGCTAGATAGGGCTCTCAAAGATAGCGGAGTCAGGGGATATGGGGAGAAGGCTGGAACGGGGTACTGATTGGGGATGATCAGCCATGATCACATTGAATGGCGGTGCTGGCTCGAAGGGCCGAATGGCCTACTCCTGCACCTATTGTCTATTATCTATTTCTCTTTTGAGTCAACCAGCATCTGCAATTCCTTGTTTCTACATTTGCCCTGCCAGTAAAGGACATCGGACTTTGTGATAAGCGCAAAAGACAATGACTTAGAAGTTTTGTGGAAAATACCACCCTCAGATATCCCACAGGAATTTCTCAACGTGCAACTTTGAATTAAATTTGCAATATAATGACTGATTTACGTATGTAGGTTATTGCCTGGGGCTTTCGAGCTGTGCTCAGCCTGAAATGGTAATCTGATTTCTCCTTCACTGAATTCTGACGGACTGTTTTTTTCTTAAGCAAGTGTCTTTTCTTGTCGAAGGAGGTAGATTTCAGTCAGAAGGTGAATGCAACGTGGGGCTGGGTCGAGGCAGCAATTTCAACATTTGCCTTTGATCTTCAGAACACAGGTTCAAACCCCAACCACGACACCTGAATGTAAAAGGAATGGAGAAGAAAAGAGTTGCTCTTGATAAAACACCTTTCATCACCTCAGATCATCCCCAAATGCATTCTAGACAATTAAATGCTTTTGAAGTGCGGGGTGACTCTTCCATTTACGCTCCCGCAAGGAGCAATGAGATAATGGCCGGATAATCTGATCTTTAGTGCCTTGCTGAGGGATAGGTATTAGGCGGAAGATCAGTGAGAGATTCCTCGCTCTGGAAAGACACAAAGTGCTGGAGTAACTCAGCGGACCAGGCAGCATCTCTGAAGAACATTTTGAGCAAAGATCCTACAGCGAGCAAGATAGCCCACTCGACGAAAAAGGGTCATGGGCAGATTCATGGGTCATTTTCGGCCCCATTTCCGTAACCGGCTTCCGTCTCCACACCAAAGATCCCGTGGGATACTAGTGCGGAGTCGGAAACCGGTTACGGAAACATCCTCGTAAAAATCAAAGGTATTTGGTAAAAATCTTCTCCTCATTTTCAGAATTTTAATTTATTAACACAAACTGTTCCCCCGCAACGTTGATTACACTCCGAGTCGGGCCGGGTCCGGTCGGGTTGGGTTACGGAAATGGATGAAAAAAAGGCCCACGTTCCACTCTGTTGCGTACTACACGTCAGCCCATTGCATGTAGCAGGAGTGATCTATCTTGCTCCGCTATAGGATCTTTGATTCTGAGTGTTAGGTGAGGTTACAGGACAATGGTTCAATTCAATGATTCATTGAAACATTATTGCCACATGTACCTGGGTGATGCAAAATGCTTTGTTTATTTTTTTTTAGTTTGGTTTAGTTTAAAGATACAGCGTGGGAACAGGCCTTTCGGCCCACCGAGTCCGTGCCGACCAGCGATCCCCGCACATTAATACTATCCTACACACGCTAGGGACAATTTACAATTTTACCAAAGCTAGTTAACCTACAAACCTGCACGTCTTTGGAGTGCCGGAGGAAACGGAACATCCGAGGGGAAACCCATGCAGGTCCCGGGGAGAACGTACAAACTCCGTACAGACAGCACCCGTGGTCAGGATCGAACTGGCGTCTCTGGCGCTGTGAGGCAGCAACTCTACCGCTGCCTCCCTTTATAGATCCTCATCAAGCTCCCCACAATCACTTCCCTTGCCTCCCTCTATAGCCTGGAAGTTATCAGCCTGCTCGGCTGTGCTATTCAGTATAATGCCCCTGTCATCACTTAAGAAACCTGAACGGAAACCTCTGGAGACTTTGGGCCCCACCCAAGGTTTCCGTGCGGTTCCCGGAGGTTCCCGGAGGTTGCCGGAGGTTGCTGGTAGTGGAAGCAGGTAGGGAGACTGACAAAAACCTCCGGGAACCGCACGGAAACCTTGGGTGGGGAGCAAAGTCTCCAGAGGTTTCGGTTCAGGTTTCCTAAGTGGGACATTGGGCATTATTAGGCAGCATCTGGAGATCTCAGAAGCTCTACTTCAGCAGATTGCAAGTCTCAGATCCAAGCTGGGAAGAGAATTCGGAAGTCCACTCTGCTATTTCCCACAAGAGCTCTTTGGTACTAAAAAGCCAAATTAGTCCGATGCTATCGGTACTGTAGAAGCCACATACCTCAAGACACAAGCACTTGAACCACCCCACTGCGACACAAAATGTGTTCTTCATTGTTTAAGAAGGAACTGCAGATGCTGGAAAATCGAAGGGACACAAAAATGCTGGAGAAACTCAGCGGGTGCAGCAGCATTTATGGAGCGAAGGAAATAGGCAACGTTTCGGGCCGAAACCCAAGGGGTTTCCACATGTGAGAACCTGGAGAAACTCAGCGGGTGCAGCAGCATCTATGGAGCGAAGGAAATAGGCAACGTTTCGGGCCGAAACCCAAGGGGTTTCGGCCCGAAACTTTGCCTATTTCCTTCGCTCCATAGATGCTGCTGCACCCGCTGAGTTTCTCCAGCATTTCTGTGTACCATGTGTTCATCATTGTTGGGGACGGTGTCTATGTGCTGAGACCCTATTCTCAAAATGTATTCAATGGCACAATGTCAAAACTGAACAAGGAGTGGCAAGAGGCTGAAGGGGGAAGCAGTGAGATGGGGAAGGGGGTGGAGGGTGCGGTGAGGTGGGGAGGTGGGGTACACAGTTGGGTTCGCCAAGTACAGAGGGTGACCCAGGGAGAAGGGACGCCGCTGAGAACGTTGGCATGGTGGCGCAATGGTAGAGTTGCTGCCTTACAGCACCAGGGACCCGGGTTCGATCCTGACTACGGGTGCTGTCTGTACGTTCTCCCCGTGACCTGCGTGGGGTTTTCTTTGAGATCCTCGGTTTCCTCCCACACTCCAAAGACGTACAGGTTTGTAGATTGATTGGCTTGGTATAAAAAAAAGAATTGTCCCTAGTGTGTGTAGGATAGTGTTAATGTGCGGGGATTGCCGGTCGGCATGGACTCGGTGGGCCGAAGGGCCTGTTTCTACATTGCATTGCACACTGCACTGCAGTTCCTGGTTTAAACCGAAGATAGACACAAAAAGCTGGAGTAACTCAGCGAGTCAGGCAGCATCTCTGGAGAAAAGGAATAGGTGTGACGTTTCGGGTCGGAAGAAGGGTCTCGACCCGAAAGTTATTCCAGTTTTTAGTGTCCACACACCAGGGCTTTGTTCCACCCTCACCTCTATTCCAGCGCTCTCCACCCACTACAATCAGTGTGCAGAAAGGTTCCCAAATGTCACCCATCCATGTTCTCCAGAGGTGCAGCCTGACCCGCTGAGTTAATACAGCACTTTTTTTTGTTGTAAACCAGCATCTGCAGTTCCTCATGTTTAATTTAGTCTAGAGGTACAGTGCCGAAACAGGCCCTTCGGCCCATCGAGTCCAGGTCGACCAGCGAACACCTGTACCCTAGTTCTATCCTAGGCAGTGGGGACAATTTACAGAAGCCAATTAATCTGCAAACCTGCACGTCTTTGGAGTGTGGGAGGAAACCGGAGCACCCGGAGAAAACCCACGCGGTCACAGGGAGAACGTGCAAACTCCGTACAGACAGCACCCGATTCTGACTACGGATGCACCTGGAGAAAACCCACGCGGGTCACAGGGAGAACGTACAGACAACACCCCGTGGTCAGGATCGAACCCGAGTCTCTGGCGCTGTGAGGCGCTGCACCACCATACCGCTACTTCATTGCCTACAAAGTGCTCTGGCATGGACTGTGGGCACCAGGATGTTGTGGACATACTGGATTTTGTTCCTACATTGGCCCCAGGGTTCTCTGACGTCGACAGGATGTTTGAGCAAGTCCCAGTATTAACGCCCATGAGGCAAACAGCAGTTAAATAATGAGAGCACTATGAACTGTCAATCTGACTCATTATATTTTAATAAGTTAACTTGTTTTCATTGGAAGGGAGAAAAACAATTTTGTAATGTGTCCTTTAGATCGGAATTTCCTGCTGGAACGAAGATGATCTCAGGTCGAAACAATGAAAAATGGAGCGGCACGGTGGCGCAGCGGTAGTGTTGCTGCCTTACAGCGCCCGGGACCCGGGATCGATCCTGACTACGGGCGCTGTCCGTATGGAGTTTGTACCTCCTCCCCGTGACCGGGTGGGTTTTCTCCGGTTTCCTCCCACCACGCAGGTTAATTGGCATCGGTAAAAGTTGTAAATTGGCCCTTGCGTGCGTGGGGCTGATCGCTGGTCGGTGCTGACTCAGAGCCTGTGTCTTTAAAACTAGACCAAACTAAACGTGTTGCCTCCATTAGAAACTGCAGCAACTTCCCAATGATAATCAATCCCATTCATCAAAGAATTTTGGATTTGCATCAATCATTGCCTTTTTATTTTTGAATATCTTATCAGCACTACCCGGCAGAACACTGCCTATTGAAGATGTGGTGCAAACTGAAAGTGTTTGGTCAGCCAGCAACAGGGGAGGGAACAGCTGAACTAACATTGCTCCTGATAACTTCACCAGCTTCTGTTTTGTTTTCCTTGCCTTGTGCAATGCTGGAGCGATGAGCGTGGGACCAGGCCAGCTGGTTCCATTGTGGGAACAAGAAACTGCAGGTGCCGGTTTACAGGAAAGGGCGCAAAGTGTTAAGGAGTAACTCAGCAGGTCAGGCAGCACCTCTGGAGGGCAATAGACAATAGACAATAGGTGCAGGAGTAGGCCATTTGGCCCTTCGAGCCAGCACCGCCATTCAATGTGATCATGGCTGGTCATCCCCAATCAGTACCCCGTTCCTGCCTTCTCCCCATATCCCCTGACTCCGCTATTTTTAAGAGCCCTATCTTGAAAGCATTCAGAGAACCTGCCTCCACCGCCCTCTGAGGCAGAGAATTCCACAGACTCACCACTCTCTGTGGGAGAAAGTGTTTTCTTGTCTTCATTCTAAATGGCTTACTCCTTATTCTTAAACTGTGGCCCCTGGTTCTGGACTCCCCCAACATCGGGAACATGTTTCCTGCCTCTAGCGTGTCCAAGCCCTTAACATAGATGGGTGATTTTTCGGGTGGGGCCCTCTCCAGTCTGAAGAAGGGTCCCGACCCAACCAATGTCCTCCAGAGATGTCGCCTGACCCCTGAGTTACTCCAGCATTTTGTGTCTTTTTTTTAATAGACTATAGGTGCAGGAATAGGCCATTCGGCCCTTCGAGCCAGCTGGACATTTTCGCACCACATGTCGAGCACTGTCAGTTCTCATCGAACTGTTTCCGATGATCTGAGGCATTTAAAAGACGATGGAATTACATTCAAATAGTTTTATAAATTGTTGGAAAATTGTTTGAAACTCTGTTTATTCATCATCATTGAAAACATCAGCGGCGCAGTGGTGCTGGTTTCCGACGGGAACGGTGACGGTGACGGGCGCACCGCACGCCTCTGTCCTCCAGTGCCTGCGGACTTCCGCCGCTGGAAGTACAGGATTTTGGTGTGTGTGTGTGTGCTTTATCATCATTCCTTACAATACCATGTACGATAGTGATCGCAACTTCTACTGAAGTGTGGATGGCCGTTGGCTCGCTAGGAGCTCATCCGCCCTTTGACAGGTCTTGTTTTCGGTCCTGCTGGGGGTCCACAGCCCCCTCCTCACCCGGCAAACCAGGTGGGGGAGATGGTTTAGACGCCGACTATCCGACCATGGAGCAGGTAGCACGGGATTACATGGTACCCGTGGCCGGGGGGGAACTCCCCCTGATCTGAACTCTGTTTAGAACTCAGTCATCTGTACCTAACTACTTGTGACAATGGTAATGACAGTGGTAGAGTTGCTGCCTTACAGCGCCCGAAACCTAGTTTTGATCCTGACCACGGGTGCTGTCTGTACGGAGTTTGTACGTTCTCCCTGAGACCGCGTGGGTTTTCTCCGGTTGCTCCGCTTTCCCCCCACACTCCAAAGACGTACAGGTTTGTAGGTTAATTGGCTTCGGTAAAAATTGTAAATTGTCCCTAGTGTGTGTAGAACAGTGCGAGTGTGCGGGGATCGCTGGTCGACACGGACTCGGTGGGCCGAAGGGCCTGTTTACGTGCTGTTTCCCTAAGACTAAAACTAAATACGTTTGA
Source organism: Leucoraja erinaceus (assembly GCF_028641065.1). Classification (NCBI taxonomy): domain Eukaryota; kingdom Metazoa; phylum Chordata; class Chondrichthyes; order Rajiformes; family Rajidae; genus Leucoraja; species Leucoraja erinaceus. The sequence goes on along the minus strand of NC_073400.1, from coordinate 27,002,231 downwards.
ACGATTGAACCATTGAGCTGTTAAAGGTGAGCGGCTGGATACAAAATATCACACAGAGGGATTAAGACCAGAAGATCTGGCCTAGAAGCCTGGTAAATATGGAACGCAGCCACTATCTCTCATGAGATTGCTGCATAGTTATCTGTGCTTTCTGGATTCTGTGCATTATTGATGGCTTGTTATTTTTAGGCTTCACACATGCTCTTTTTGTCCTGCCTCCCCACCTCTCTTTCCCAGTGTCCTCCCCCCTCTTCTGCACTCTATCAGAAGCAGGATCCCGACTCGAATCATTGCCTGTCCATTCCTTCCACAGATGCTGCCTGACCCGTTGAGTTCTTCCAGCACTTTGTGTTTCCCTCCACGCCCATCCCACCAAATCCCTTCACACATTTTTGTCGGAACGAACTATGGATGCTGGCTAACACCGAAGATAGACATAAAAAGCTGGAGTAACTCAGCGGGTCAGGCAGCATCTTTGGAGAAAAGGAATAGGTGACGTTTCAGGTCGAGATTTCTTCAGAGTCTGAAGAACGGTCCCGATCCAAAACGTCGCTTATTACCTTTCTCCAGAAATGCTTCCTGACCCGCTGAGTTACTCCAGCTTTTTATGTCCCCTCCAAACTTTTATCAGGCCAGATACCATGGTTCCCTTTTCACATAGATTTAAGATCTCCTTTGAAAACACCACCTTCTAGTAGATTTGTAGGTTTGTTGGAAGATTTGTAAGTGTATTTGGTTTTAGTGCAAGCCTAGATCCGTGTGCCCAAGTCACACAAGAAAAATTTGAGATCATCATGTTTTGACTCAAAGGCTAATAACGTGAGGTGTAGCATATCTGACGTATCCAGTTCCCTTTTGATAGTTCGTATGAAATCTACTTTCATCATTATTCAATCAAACTGTTTCAGTATAAGTTAGCATTCGCCCTGGAGAGATTTGCAAATGAAAACAAAAATCTCGGCCGACACAGTGGCGCAGCGGTAGACTTGCTGCCTTACAGGTAGGTAGACTTTTAGACAGGCAGACAAACATTTAGACAGGTACATGGATAAGACAGGTTTAGAAGGCTATGGGACAAACGCAGGCAGGGGTGGGACTAGTGTAGATGAGACATGTTGGTCGGTGTGAGCAGGTTGAGCTGAAGGGTCTATTTCAATGCTGTATGACTCTATGACTTACAGCGCTAGAGACCTGGGGATTGATCCCAACTACGGGTGCTGTCTGTACGGAGTTTGTGCCTCCCTGTGGGTTTTCTCCGGGTGCTCCGGTTTCCTCCCACACTCCAAAGACGTGCCGGTTTGTAGGTTAATTGGCTTCTGTAAATTGTAACTTGACTCTAGTGTGTCGGTTAGTGCTAGTATACAGGGTGATCACTGGCCGGCGCCGACCCAGTGGGCCGAAGGGTCTGTTTCCACGTTCGTATCTCTAAAGTCGAAAGAATAAATTTAATCTCGAAGCATAGTATCAAGAGTTTTGGCAATGGCAGCTGGTGGCGGCATGTGATCTGGTAAAGGGTTGTATCAGGACAGCGTTCGTGGGGAGCATTGTGCCGCAGTGTTGGAGCCACTGCCTCACAGCGCCAGACACTCGGGTCCAACCCTGATCCCGGGTGCTATCTGTGTGGAGTTTGCACGTTCTCCCCGTGACCACGTGCCCCGGTTTCTTCCCACATCCCAAAGACGTAGAGATTTGTAGTTTAATTGGCCCTAGAGTGCAGGGAGTGGATGCGAAAGTGGGGATAGCATAGAACTCGGAACCCGTGTGAATGGATGATCGATGGTGGGCGTGGAATCGGTGGGCCATAGCGCCTGATCCCACGCTGCATCTCTAAACCAAGTTTAGCTAAACATTGCTGAGCAAGGCACTGTAATCTCAACATAATGTTAGAACATGACAAATTATATCACGGAAAGGCACGAGGAACTGCAGGGGCTGGAATCTTAGGCAAAACACAAAGTGCTGGAGTAACTCAGCAGGTCAGGCAGCATCTGTGGAGGAAATAGATAGGCAACGTTTCAGGGCGGGACCCTCCTGCAGACAAATTATATCATTGGGCTGTCAAGTGTTAACTGAGGGACTGATTTTTCTTTTTGATTCTGAAATATGGTTGGGAGGCAAGGGGTCAAACAAAGTCATGAGTAGTTCATTGTATGGGGAACAAAGGCCAGACACTGTCTTGGTCATTCCCAATGGACTGATGCCAGGCGCAAACACAGACGTCTGTCATTGAGATATTTCATTGCAAAGAGTGTCCACATTCACAAGTTTGGTAAGCAATTAACATGGGATTTAGTTTAGTTTAGTTTAGTTTAGTTTGGATTAGTTTAGTTGAGAGATACAGCGCAGATACAGGCCCTTCGGCCCACCGAGTCTGCCCGCACCGACCAGCGAGCCCCGCACATTAACTCTACCCGACACACACTAGGCACAATTTTATTTTACATTCATACCAAGCCAATTTACCTGCAAACCTGTGCGTCTTTGGAGCATGGGAGGAAACCGAAGATCTTGGATAAAAGAGTCAAGAGTCAAGTCGAGAGAGTTTTACTGTCATGTATTGTCAAAACCCACGCAGGTCACGGGGAGAACGGACAAACTCAGGTCAGAGGAGCACCCGCAGTCAGGGTCGAATGTGGGTCTCGGGCGCTGTAAGGCAGCAGCTCTACCGCTGCGCCACCGTGTAACACTTTATTGAACATTTTCTTCGTGGAGAGACGCAATTCGTTTAAAACGAATGAATTCCCACAGCGGGTGCCAGAGGTCGGTCGAGGACGCTTCATCGAGGGGCCCGGCATGGGGGGGCGTGGGGGGTGCCAAGAACAAAGAGGGACCCATCGTGGGGGGGCGCTGAGAGAACAAAGCGGGACCTTTGGGAACAACATTGTACAATTTCCAACGTTGTCGCTGCCCTTTACATGGCGACCCTTTGCATACCTTGTGTACGTGACGTCAAACAAAAAATTTCACCGCGACGTGTCACACGTGATAATAATGAAGTATCGTAGAGTATCAGAACTCATGATTCTAGCTACATACGCAATGCCGTAATGTAACGGGTCAAGTTGTTTTTAGCGGAAAGAGTGAAATGATTAATGGGTTAAGTACTCCAGCCCTTCACATGCTGTGGTAGACAAAAATGCTGGAGAAACTCAGCGGGTGCAGCAGCATCTATGGGTTTCGGCCCGAAACGTTGCCTATTTCCTTCGCTCCATATATGCTGCTGCACCCGCTGAGTTTCTCCAGCATTTTTGTCTACCTTCGATTTTCCAGCATCTGCAGTTCCTTCTTAAACACTTCACATGCGGTGGCCGTTTCCTTTCTAAATCTGCCCTTCAATCGCCACAGAAATGGCTCACATGACACTAAGTCCCAGAGCAGTAAGTGGCTGTAATACTTTGAATGTGATCAACATTCCTTTCCAGCTCCTAACACCAACCAAGAATGGAAGGAATGTGTAGGAAGGAACTGTAGATGCTGGTTCAAATCCGAAGAGAGACACAAGGAGCTGGAGTAACTCAGCGGGACAGGCAGCATCTCTGGAGAGAAGGAATGGGTGACGTTTCGGGTCGAGACCCTTCTTCAGACTCAGGGGGTCTCGACCCGAAACATCACCCATTCCTTCTCTCCAGAGATGCTGCCTGTCCCGCTGAGTTACTCCAGCATTCTGTGCCTTAAAGAATGGATGGAATGCGGCTTGTTGGAGAGTGCGGGCTGGAAAGTGGGGCATCGAAACAAAGTTGGTAGAATTCCTTGGATATCTGCAAACTCTGTCGGACTAAACTCGTGGGGGTTTGATTTGCATTAATACAAATACGTATTGAAGTGAAGATGGTCATAAAGGCCCATTGCAGCCGTCCCCATTGCCATGCTGTGAGAACGGAGAGGTTGAGAAGGAGTTCCTTCCCGGAGACCATTCGGACTGTAAACTCCTAATTCACCAGGGACTAACTTTACTGAACCACTCTACTGCTTTTTTAAAAATCGCTGTTTTTTTCCCTTTTTCCTTCTGCCCACAATATTTAATATGAAAAAGAATATGTGATTCTGTTCCATTCTGTGCGTGGTTTGTCTGGTTGTTTGTTTGTTTGTCTTTTTGCACAAAGTCCGCGAGCATTGCCACGTTTCATTTCACTGCACATCTCGTAAGTGTATGTGACGAATAAACTTGACACGACTTAACTTGACACATATCGCATCTATCTTTGGTGTAAACCAGCACCTGCAGTTCCTTCCTACACATATATCTATCCGACAAACCTGTACGTCTTTGGAGTGTGGGAGGAAACCGAAGATCTCGGAGAAAACCCACGCAGGTCACGGGGAGAACGTGCAAACTCCGTACAGACGGCACCCGTAGTCAGGATCGAACCCGGGTCTCTGACGCTGCCTTTGCTGTAAGGCAGCAACTCTACCGCTGCGCCACTGCTTATTTGGAGGTTGCAGTGTTTAATAACCTGATGTATGTGGGGAAGGAGCTATTCCTGAACCGTGTTTTCCCACTGCTAGTTATTTTCTCAGCAGGCTGCAAGCAATCTAAAATTGTGACCTTTGTTTTGCAAGTTAGTTAATCCGAAGAGAATTCTTGGCCTTGGTTAAAGTTACTAATGACTTCCTTATGGTGTTGTGATTTCGATTCTTAAAACTACAAACTTGTCTCCTTTTGAAGTGCGTGATTTCCAACACTTATTTATATTTTGAATCTCTTGGATAGCGCCATCAAAGGATGTAACTACATTTCAATTGATGCCAGCACACACTCTGGTGTGTAAATTGTTGAAAAACATATGTGAGACATTTCTGTAATACAATGTATTGAACACAAAGTGCTGGAGTAACTTAGCGAGTCAGGCAGCATCTCTGGAGAACATGGACAGGCGATGTTATAGGTCGTGACCCTTCTTTAATCTGTAGAAGGGTCATGACCAGAAACGTCACCTATCCAATTCAATTATATTTTATTGCCACTTGTACCTAGGTACGGTGAAATTCACACGCATGCAATCCGGTAAAATCATACAGCAGGTTTCACCCAGGCACTACCCAAAGAGTCGTTTCTGGCAAAGGTCCTGGCAAACAAAGTTTCAATGAGATCTTCAGAGATCTCCAGATGCTGCCTAATAATGCCCCTGTCCCACTTAGGAAACCTCTGGAGACTTAGCGCCCCACCCAAGGTTTCCGTGCAGTTCCCGGAGGTTTTTGTCAGTCTCCCTACCTGCTTCCACTACCTGCAACCTCCGGCAACCACCTGCAACCTCCGGGAACCGCACGGAAACCTTGGGTGGGGCGCAAAATCTCCAGAGGTTTCCGTTCAGGTTTCCTAAGTGGGACATGGGGTATATACTCACCGAGTTACTCCAGCACTTTGTCTTTTTTTTTGCTCAAGTTTCCAGCGTCTGCAGTTCCTTGATCCCACTTAACATGTGTTGAAGTGCGTATTTGGAAAGAAGCATCGGTGTGTATTTAGATATACTCCAGATATCACACCACAGATATCTCTTTTCAGATATCGCACCCCGTGGAACATGCTCTATGTACCTCTGCATGCCTCTCGTTTCCCACTGCCCCGACTCTCAGTCTGAAGAAGGGTCTCATAGAAACATAGAAACATAGAAATTAGGTGCAGGAGTAGGCCATTCGGCCCTTCGAGCCTGCACCGCCATTCAATATGATCATGGCTGATCATCCAACTCAGTATCCCGTACCTGCCTTCTCTCCATACCCTCTGATCCCCTTGGCCACAAGGGCCACATCTAACTCCCTCTTAAATATAGCCAATGAACTAGCCTCAACTACCCTCTGTGGCAGAAAGTCCCAGAGATTCACCACTCTCTGTGCGGAAAAAGTTCTCCTCGTCTCGATTTTAAAGGACTCCCCCCTTATCCTTAAACTGTGACCCCTTGTACTGGACTTCCCCAACATCGGGAACAATGTTCCTGCATCTAGCCTGTCCAACCCCTTAAGAATTTTGTAAGTTTCTATAAGATCCCCTCTCAATCTTCTAAATTCTAGAGAGTATAAACCAAGTCTATCCAGTCTTTCTTGATAAGACAGTCCTGACATCCCAGGAATCAGTCTGGTGAACCGTCTCTGCACTCCCTCTATGGCAATAATGTCCTTCCTCAGATTTGGAGACCAAAACTGCACGCAATACTCCAGGTGTGGTCTCACCAAGACCCTATACAACTGCAGTAGAACCTCCCTGCTCCTATACTCAAATCCTCTTGCTATGAAAGCCAACATGCCATTCGCTTTCTTTACTGCCTGCTGCACCTGCATGCCTACCTTCAAAACTGGTGTACCAGACAAAGTCTCGCTGCAACTCCCCCTTTCCCAGCATCGGGAACAACGTTTAGGTAATAGTCGTGCTTTCCCGTGTTTGCCACCAAAATGGATAACCTCACATTTATCCACATTAAACTGCATCTGCCAAACATTTGCCCACTCACCGTCTCGACCCGAAACGTCACATATTCCTTTTCTCCAGAGATGCTGCCTGACCCGTTGAGTTACTCCAGCTTTTTGTCTGTCTTCCATATTTTGCTATCTGGATGACAACCTCTACACATCATTCACCACCTGAGTTCCTCGTGCGGGTGTCGGTCCCCAGATGTTATAATTCAATTGGCATGGTGGCGCAGAGGTAGAGCTGATGCCTAACAGCGCCAGAGATCCGGGTTCGTTGGTGTCCCCAACTCAGTACCCCTGTACCTGCCTTCTCTCCATACCCCCTGATCCCTTTAGCCACAAGGGCCACATCTAACTCCCTCTTAAATATAGCCAATGAACTGGCCTCAACTACCTTCTGTGGCAGAGAATTCCAGAGATTCACCACTCTCTGTGTGAAAAATGTTTTTCTCATCTCGGTCCTAAAGGATTTCCCCCTTATCCTTAAACTGTGACCCCTTGTTCGCTAAATGTTATTTAAAATGTTATTATAGATTTAGACTTTAGTGATACAGTTCGGAAACAGGCCCTTCGGCCCAGCCAGACTGCACTGGCCATCGATCACCCTGTACACTAGCACTATCCTACACACTAGGGACAATTTACAATTTGTTACCGAAGCCAATTAACCTACTAAACCTGCACCACGTGTGGGAGCAAACCTGAGAGAACCCACACGGCCATGGGGAGAAAGTACAAACCCAGTACAGACAGAGCCCGCAGTCAGGATCGAACCAGGGTCTCTGGCGCTGTCAGGCAGCAACTCTACCACTGCGCCACCGTGCCGCCCCAAATGTTGGGGCACTGTGAGTACAGGTGTCGAAAGTGCGGTTACATTCGTGAGGCAACCAGCCTGGCGGGTACTTATCGAGCTTCGGATGGTTCATCCATTTCAGCTTCTCTGAAAGATGACCAGACATTCCAACCAACACCAGTCCCAGACGCTTGAACTCAGCAGGGAGTTCATCATCAGGTCAGCTGGTTGCCACTGCTCTCCAGACTAGAAGCAGAAATAGTTTGCTCCAAGTGGTCGGCGGCACAGTCAGCTTCGAGGAAATGGAGATGCAGACACTGGAGAGAGAAAAAAATCCGTCTGGCTTTCAGACACAGAGTAGACAGTCAGCAAGTCAAAGGTCACGGAGAGAGAATGGTTCTACACCAGACCCGACTCAAAGGATGGACTCGATGAGGTCATTCGGTTTACATTGATGGTGATTCATCAAATGCGGAGGAGTTGTGTGCTCATTTTTGTTGCTTTTCTAACATAGTGTCATAGAGTCATGGAGTCAAGTAGCATAGATCTTCAGCTCGAATTCAATCCTGACCTGGGATGTCGTCTGTGTAGAGTTTGCACATTCTTCCTGTGTTTAGTTTACTTTAGTTTAGTATAGTTTAGTATAGTTTAGTATAGTTTAGTTTACTTTAGTATAGTTTAGTATAGTTTAGTTTAGTTTAGTATAGTTTAGTATAGTTTAGTATAGTTTAGTATAGTTTAGTTTAGTATAGTTTAGTATAGTTTAGTTTAGTTTAGTATAGTTTAGTTTAGTTTAGTTTAGTTTAGTATAGTTTAGTATAGTTTTAGTTTAGTTTAGTATAGTTTAGTATAGTTTAGTATAGTTTAGTTTAGTATAGTTTAGTTTAGTTTAGTATAGTTTAGTATAGTTTAGTTTAGTTTAGTATAGTTTAGTATAGTTTAGTATAGTTTAGTATAGTTTAGTTTAGTATAGTTTAGTATAGTTTAGTTTAGTTTAGTATAGTTTAGTATAGTTTAGTATAGTTTAGTATAGTTTAGTTTAGTATAGTTTAGTATAGTTTAGTTTAGTTTAGTATAGTTTAGTATAGTTTAGTATAGTTTAGAAATAGAGCATGGGAAGAGGCCCTTCGGCCCACCGTGTCCACACTAACCCATTGCCTTTTTTCCTTCAACCTTTTCCCACTTTTCCATCAACTCCTTACACGCGGGGGGGTGATTTTACAGAGGGCCGGTTAGCCGACAACCCCGCACGTCTATTTTGGGATGCGGGAGGAAACTGGAGCACCCGGAGGAAACCCACGCGGCCACAGGGAGAACACGCAAACTCCACCCAGACAGCACCTGAGGCCAGGATCGAACCCGGGGCTTTGGCGCTGTTCTCCCCAACTGCGCCACTGTGCCGCCCCGTGACCCTGTCCGTTTCCTCCGGGTACTCCGGTTTCCTCCTACACCCCAAAGACGCGCAGGTTTGTAGGTTAATTGGTCTTTGCAATTTTCCCCAAGCTCCTAATGGTTTCCGAAGATATCATTACCTACTATTATTTCCTTTGTCCTTGTGCAACCTGCAGCTAAGCTACCCTAGCTGCCCACGAACTGCTGTGTCACCATACCTGTCTAATTCTCCTTCACGGTCTAATGAGCATGGAATAAATATCAAAGGGTTCGTACGTAATGGGGGAAACATTCATATCTTCAATGGAATTTCACAGCTTAAAAGCTCTGTCCAAGAAGGAAGTCTGTGGTTACGGCATTTTACAGCAAAAACCCCTTCCCTTTGGCTATTGAGAGCTAGGGGTTTTCAAGCAAGTCTCTTGAACATCAACACCTGCTTTAGTTCATAATTTCACAAGTGATAGGAGCAGAATTAGGCCATTCAGCCCATCAAGTCCACTCCGCCACTCAATCATGGCTGATCTATCTCTCCCTCTCAACCCCATTCTCCTGCCTTCTCCCCATAACCCCTGACAACCTGTACTAATCAACAATCTATCAATCTCCGCCTTAAATATATCCATCCACTTGGCCTCCACAGCCTTCTGTAGCAATGAATCCCACCGAGTCACCATCCTCTGACTGAAGACATTTCTCCTCATCTCTGTTCTAAATGTACGCCCTTTTATTCTGGGGCTATGGCCTCTGGTCCTAGACTCTCTCGCTAGTGGAAACATCCTCTCCACATCCACTCTATCCAAGCCTTTCACTATTCGGTAAGTTTCGATGAGGTCGCCCGCCATTGAAACTTGCATCCAAAAACAAAGGACTCGCTTTGTTAGAAAATAAAATCACTTTTCTCTGTAAATGCTATTAGGATTTCCACGAGACACTAAGGCGGGTGCAATCCTTTCTGTGTCTGAATGGGTTGGAAAGAGAAGGGGAAGAAAGGCTTGTTTCAAGCCAAAGCCTGTGTTTCTCTGTCAATGGATTTGTTTCCGGGGCTTATCTCAATCCACACTATGAAGTATTATTGTCAGATCCGACGTAACTGCTGCTCCTGGCATTCATACATCGTGGTGCAGCGGGAGAGTTGCTGCCTTTAAGCCCCTGTCCCACTTAGGAAACCTGAACAGAAACCTCTGGAGACTTTGCGCCCCACCCAAGGTTTCTGTGCGGTTCCCAGAGGTTCCCGGAGGTTTTTGGCAGTCTCCCTACCTGCTTCCACTACCTGCAACCTCCGGCAACCACCTGCAACCTCCGGGAACTGCACGGAAACCTTGGATGGGGCGCAAAGTCTCCAGAGGTTTCCGTTCAGGTTTCCTAAGTGGGACAGGGGCATTACAGCGCCAGAGACCCGTGTTCGATCTTGGCCACGGGTGCTGCCGGTACAGAGTTTGCACGTTCTCCCCGTGACTGCGTGAGTTATCCCCGGGTGCCTCAGTTTCCTCCCACACTCCAAGGACCTTTGATGGTCGTGTAGGAAGGAACTGCAGATGCTGGTTTACACCGAAAATAAACATAACATGCTGGAGTAACTCAGCGGGTCAGGCTGCATCTCTGGAGAGAAGCAATAGGTGACGTTACGGGTCATGGCCCTTCACCAGATCTGAAGAAGGACTTTCTGTGTTTGTGCTTTTTTTTTTTTTTTTTAATTCAATTTCAATTTTATTTTTAATATGTTTTATTATTTATTTATTATTTATTTATTTTTTTGTGATTTTTTTTTATGATACTGCCTGTAAGGGAAATTCATTTCGTTGTCTCAAATTGAGACAATTACAATAAATTTGAATACAATACAATACAATACAAGAAGGGCCTCGACTCGAAACGCCCCCTATTCCTTTCCAAAAGGTTTGTAGGTTAATTGGCTTTGGTAACGATTGTAAATTGTCCCTAGTGTGTAGGATGGTGCTAGTGTACGGGGTGATCATTGGTCGGAGCAGACTTGCCGGGCCGAAGGGCCTGTTTCCACATTGTTTCTCTAAACCAAACAAACTATAAACACTGAATTAAACACCAATACCTCCAATTGGTATATCATAGCCTCGGATATATTGACTAGAGATACTTTTAGACAGTGATCAGACTCTCACAGATAGAGTCTTCTTATAGATTTATAGAGAGTCATGGAGTCATACAGCATAGAAACAGAGCCATGCCGACCAACATGCCCCCATCTATTTGTCCCACCAGCTGCTTCTGCCCATATTCCTCTAAACCTGTACTATCCCTTTACCTGTCTGAATGTTTCTTCAATGTTGTGATAGTACTTTGTCCCTTATAAATTTTTATTATTCCTCTTCATTCTTTTATAGTCTTTAGGTATCACACTTGAAAATTACCTTTAGTCGAACATAGAACATAGAACAGGGCAGCACAGGGACAGGCACTTTAGCCCACAGTGCCCAAGCAATGTACATGATGCCGGGACAAACTCTTATCTGCCTGTATATAAACTATATCCCTCCATTCCCCGCATATATATATATATATGTGTGTGTGCCTATCCAAAAGCCACTTAAACACCACTATCTTATCTGCCTCCACAGCCAGTCCTGGCAGTTCGTTCCAGGCACCCACCACTCTGTGTAAAATGACCTTTTTTACAGATCGCCCCTCATCCTCCTTCGTTCCAACAAAGTTCTTTGTGTCTCCAGACTTCGGAAGGGAGTTGGATACTACTTGACAAAATAGCATTGTAGAAATAGGGTGTCACGGTGGTGCAGTGGTGGAGTTGCTGCCTTAAGGGCCTGTCCCACATTTCACTGCACATCTTGTATGTGTATGTGACAAATAAACTTGACTTGACTTGACTTGACGACCTAATTCAGGACCTCTGCCGAGTTTGCCCTTGACTCATACTCGCAGCATAGAAACATAGAAACATAGAAACATAGAAAATTGTTGCAGGAGTAGGCCATTCGGCCCTTCGAGCTTGCATCGCCATTCAATATGATCATGGCTGATCATCCAACTCAGTATCCTGTACCTGCCTTCTCTCCATACCCCTTGATCCCTTTAGCCACAAGGGCCACATCTAACTCCCTCTTAAATATAGCCAATGAACTGGCCTCAACTACCTTCTGCGGCAGAGAATTCCAGAGATTCACCACTCTCTGTGTGAAAAAAGTTTTCCTCATCTCGGTCCTAAAGGATTTCCCCCTTATCCTTAAGCTGTGACCCCTTGTCCTGGACTTCCCCAACATCGGGAACCATCTTCCTGCATCTAGCCTGTCCAACCCCTTAAGAATTTTGTAAGTTTCTGTAAGATCCCCCCTCAATCTTCTAAATTCTAGCAAGTACAAGCCGAGTCTATCCAATCTTTCTTCATATGAAAGTCCTGACATCCCAGGAATCAGTCTGGTGAACCTTCTCTGTACTCCCTCTATGGCAAGAATGTCTTTCCTCAGATTAGGAGACCAAAACTGTACGCAATACTCCAGGTGTGGTCTCACCAAGACCCTGTACAACTGCAGTAGAACCTCCCTGCTGCTATACTCAAATCTTTTTGCTATGAATGCTGACATACCATTCGCCTTCTTCACTGCCTGCTGCACCTGCATGCCTACTTTTAATGACTGGTGTACCATGACACCCAGGTCTCGTTGCATCTCCCCCTTTCCTAATCGGCCACCATTCAGATAATAATCTACTTTCCTGTTTTTGCCACCAAAGTGAATAACCTCACATTTATCCACATTATACTGCATCTGCCATGCATTTGCCCACTCACCCAGCCTATCCAAGTCACCTTGCAGCCTCCTAGCATCCTCCTCACAGCTAACACTGCCCCCCAGCTTCGTGTCATCCGCAAACTTGGAGATGTTGCATTCAATTCCCTCGTCCAAATCATTAATATATATCGTAAATAGCTGGGGTCCCAGAACTGAGCCTTGCGGTACCCCACTAGTCACTGCCTGCCATTGTGAAAAGGACCCGTTTACTCCTACTCTGTCTTCCTGTCTGCATGGTTGTCACGAGGTCGTAGGAGGTCGTACGTAGGTCGTAGCAGGTCATGACGCTAGTCGTAGGTACTCGTGGCATTAAGTAGTTCGGGGGCGTTTTTCTAGCCTGATGAAAAATGTCCACGAGTAAAAATGGTGGTGAATGAGGTTGTGAAAGTGGGACAGGCCCTTTATAGTAACTACGACCGGGGTTCAATTTCGACCAACGTTAGATCCCGATGCTGTTTGTCTCACCGTGACCACGTGGGTTGCCTCTGGGATCTCTGGTTTCCTCCAACACTCCAAAGATGTACAGGTTTGTACACTGATTGGCTTGGTATAGTTGTAAATTGTCCCTAGTGTGTGTAGGATAGTGTTAATCTGCATCTATCGCTGGTCGGCACGGACTCGGTGGGCCGAAGGGCCTGTTTCTACGCTGTATCCCTAAACTAAACTAAACTAAACCAAACTAAATATAGTGAATGTTCAGGTGGGTGGAACAAAGACCTGACCAGGTGACCTTCTACAACATGTTCTATAATTACATATTTAACAAACGTAAAAAATCCCAGTATTTCCCCAGTTTCTCATTCCAGTCGCCTACTTCCTCATCATGAGTGGAATAGATCGGGTGGATGCACAGAGTCTCATGTCCAGAGTAGGGGAATCGAGGACCAGAGGACGTAGGTTTAAGGTGAAGGAGAAAAGATTAAATAGGAATCCGAGGGGTAACTTTTTCACACAAAGGGTGGTGGGTGCATGGAACAAGCTTCCAGAGGAGGTAGTTGAGGCTGGGACTATCCCAATGTTTAAGAAACAGTTAGATAGGTACATGGATAGGACAGGTTTGGAGGGATATGGACTAAACGCGGGCAGGTGGGACCAGCGTAGATGGGACATGTTGGCCGGTGTGGGCAAGTTGGGCCGAAGGGCCTGATTCAATACTGTATCACTATGACTCTAATATCCTTGATCGGACTGTGCTGGCTTTACCTTGCACTAAATACTATGCCCTCATCATATATCTATACACTGTAAGTGACTCAATTGTAATCATGCATTGTCTTTTTGCTGACTGGACAGCACGCAACAAAGGCTTTTCACTGTACCTCGGTACACGTGACAATAAACTGAACTGATAAACTGAACTGAAATACAGGATGCAAAATTGTCATATTAGCCTCCCACAGCAAAAAAACAAAAAAGGTGTAACAATACAAAATATTGTTTTAATTGCTGCCTTTGGCACGGGAAAGTATCTACCTGACAAACTGTTGGGCAAGGGGCCGAATGGCCTGTTTCCACACTGTATCACTCCATGACTCCATGACTCTGTTACTCATTTTGATCCAACACCGAGCTCCTGAATGCACTGAGCCACCTAGTCATACAATTATTTGAGACGCAACAGCCTTTCAATACCTCATTTGAGACGATTGTCTCAACACCTCCACTGTTCTGGCAGGTTTCCCAGGTGAGCCGCTTCGAAGCACATGTTATTGCTCTGTGGTCTCACCGGATGCCAAAACCGCCCATCCTGAGTAGAGCACAAGGACCACGACCAAATATTTCTACCTGTCTAAGGAGGAGAAGTATAGTTTAGTTCAGAGATACAGCGGGGAAACGGGCCCTTCGGCCCACCGAGACCGCGCCGACCTGCGTTCCCCGGCCTATGCGACACATTTTTGGGGGGAATTTCAAATGCGCTCTCATGAAGGAGGTGCCGGACCTGGGCCTGTACTTGCTGGAGTTTAGAAGGATGAGGGGGTACCTCATTGAAACATACAGAATAGTGAAAGGCTTGGATACAGTTGATGTGGAGAGGATGTTTCCACTAGTGGGAGAGTCTAGGACCAGAGGTCATAGTCTCAGAATTAAAGAATGCTCTTTTAGGAAGATGAGGGGAATTTCTTTAGTCAGAAGGTGGTGAATCAGGAATTCTTTGGCACAGAAGGCTGTGAGGGCCAAGTCAATGGAAATATTTAAGGCAGAGATAGATAGATGGATCCTTAATTAGTACGGGTGTCAGAGGTTATGGGGAAAAGGCAGGAGAATGGGGTTAGGAGGGAGAGATAGATCAGCCACGATTGAATGGTGGAGTAGACTTGATGGGCCTAATTCTGCTTTTATCACTTATGGTCTTATTACCAGTTGCAAAACATTTCAATGAAAAGTTAGGTTTAGTTTAGAGATACAGCGCGGAAACAGGCCCAGCATCGACGAGCAATCCCCGCACACTAACACTACCCTACACACACTTGGGGCAATTTACTATTATACCAAACCTAATAACCTACAAACCTGTGAGTCTTTGTAGTGGAGAAGTGGTGATATAATTTGAAATGCCCCAGCAGAGCGATGATTATAAGAGATGTAGGAGAAAAAAGGGATTGGGATGTGGATCTGGTTGCTTGATACGGGCGGCACAGCGGCGCAGCGGTAGAGTCGCTGCCTCAGAGTCCCAGGTTCGATCCTGACTACGGGTGCCGTTAGTACAGAGTTGGTACCTTCTCCCCGTGACCGCGTGGGTTTTCCCCGGGCGCTCCGGGTTTCTCCCACACTCCAAAGACGTGCAGGTTTGTAGGTTAATCGGCTTCAGTAAAGATTGTATATCATCCCTCGTGGGTAGGATGATGCAAGCGTGCGGGGATCGCTGGTCGGTGTGGACACGGCGGGATGAAGGACCTGTTTCCGCAAGCTGTATCTCTAAACTAAAACCAAACAGAGACTTTATTCTAGTGTTGAAACTCCCAAGCATTGCTACTATCCAAGTTGATGAAATTCCACTCAACACAGACCAGGAGACTTTGTATGAGTGCAGTCCATTAACGCAGAAAGCTACCTAAAGGTCAGGTCTCTCCCTGTAATAAATTGTACGTTTTGATACACGATATATATACTGCATTCTGCAGTGGGATCTGAGATGATTTATGGCCTATAACGTAGAATAGGAAATTGCATCCTAATTCAACTTTGGGTAAATTTACTTAGCATTCCACTAGCTAATGACAAATGGTATCGCAACCTCTCGGTTACGCAATGTTTCGCTAAACTAGTTATTGAGATGTGCAATGCCACATCCTTATTATTATTGTGTGTTTGCGGAGGTTGCCAATAAACCTACATAGTACTGTGCATCTGGGAAATAAATCCTATCATTAAATAGCCATCTTAGACAACCATGGTTCAGTGGCAAGTCAAGTCAAGTCAACTGTATTTGT
The DNA here is from genome assembly GCF_028641065.1 of Leucoraja erinaceus. Classification (NCBI taxonomy): domain Eukaryota; kingdom Metazoa; phylum Chordata; class Chondrichthyes; order Rajiformes; family Rajidae; genus Leucoraja; species Leucoraja erinaceus. The sequence continues at coordinate 26,986,431 of NC_073400.1, read as the reverse complement.
CACATACACATACTTACAAGATGTACAGTGAAATGAAAGTGGCAATGCCTGCGGGATTGTGCAACACAACAGAACAGAACCAGTATTACCATTTTTAAAAAAGTCACAAAATTAAATTAGTAAATTAGTCCCTGGTGAGATCAGAGTTTACATTCGTGATGGCCCGATGTTGGGGGAGCCCAGAACCAGGGACCACAGTTTAAGAATAAGGAGTAAGCCATTTAGAACGGAGACGAGGAAACACTTTTACTCACAGATAGTTGTGAGCCTGTGGAATTCTCTGCCTCAGAGGGCGGGTGAGGCAGGTTCTCTGGGTGCTTTAAAGAGAGAGCTAGATAGGGCTCTTAAAAATAGCGGAGTCAGGGGATATGGGGAGAAGGCAGGAACGGGGTACTGATTGGGGATGATCAGCCATGATCACATTGAATGGCGGTGCTGGCTCGAAGGGCCGAATGGCCTACTCCTGCACCTATTGTCTATTGGCCTGTGGGAAGAAACTCCGACTCATCCTCTCTGTGTTCGCAGCCTGACAGCGGAGGCGTTTGCCTGATCGTAGCAGCTGGAACAGTCCGTCGCTGGGGTGGCTGGGGTCCTTCATTATCTTGCTGGCTCTGGGTCTGCACCTCCTGTTGTATAGGTCCTGCAAGGAGGTGAGTGTAGTTCCCATGGTGCGTTCGGCAGAGCCTTCCTGTCCTGGGCAGAGCAGTTTTCAAACCAGATCGAGATGTTTCCATACAGGATGCTATCGACAGCACCAGAGTAGAAAGCATTCGCTCCAGAAACATCTCGATCTGGTTTGGAAACAGCTCTGCCCAGGCTCTGGCAAGTCCCTTCTGTGCCCACAGCTCAACGGTTTGACATAGACATATAAAATAGGTGCAGGAGGAGGCCATTCGGCCCTTCGAGCCAGCACCGCCATTCATTGTGATCATGGCTGATCGTCCCCAATCAATAACCCGTGCCTGCCTTCTGCCCATATCCCTTGATTCCACTAGCCCCTAGAGCTCTATCTAACTCTCTCTTAAATCCATCCAATGACTTGGCCTCCACAGCCCTCTGTGGCAGGGAATTCCACAAATTCACAACTCTCTGGGGTGAAAAAGTTATTTTCTCACCTCAGTCTTAAATGGCCTCCCCTTTATTCTAAGGCTGTGTGGCCCCTGGTTCTGGATGTTCAAGTCCTGTTTAATATAGTTGGGTTTAGAAATACACAGTGGACACAGGCCCTTCGGCCCACCGTCCTGCCGACCAACGATCACACCGGTACACTAGTTCTATGCTATCCCAGTTTCGCATCTTGCAGAATCGAGGGCAATTTACAGAAGCCAATTAATCTACAAACCTGCACGTCTTTGGAATGTGGGAGGAAACCGGAGCACCCGGAGAAAACCCACGCGGTCACAGGGAAAACGTGCAAACTCCACGCAGACAGCACCCGAGGTCAGGATCGAACCGGAGTCCCTGGCACTGCGAGGCTGTGGCTCTACTAGCTGTGCCACCATGCATTACGCGTTGTGGAAGCTGAATGTGTTGTTTTATTCATGGCTAGGTCTTTGCCTTTGGATTTACATTATTCCCCATCAATTATTCTGCCATTTGTAACATTGTCTGTCTCTAACATTTGGCCAGAATTTCCTCCTTGGTGATTTCATTTCTGGATTGCAATTCCTGTGGGAGTGAATCTCAATAAACATAGGGCACGCCGGCCAAGAACTATTATTGTTGGACAAGGTTATTGTTGTTACAAATTCCAGTTAAAAATACCCACTAATAAAATGTCACTTCACAACCAACCCATTTATCACCCATTCAGCAGCTCAATCTAAACAAAAAGATACTTTTCAGTGATTAACTTTTTTTAAATGTTGTTTCGAGGATGATACATGCATCAACAGGATGGCACTGCGGCACAGTGGTAGAGTTGCTGCCTCACAGCTCCAGAGACCCCGGTTCGATCCTGACTACGGGCGCTGTCTGTACGGAGTTTGTACGTTCTCTCCGTGACCTGCGTGGGTTTTCTCCGAGAGCTTCCGTTTCCTCCCACACTCCAAAGACGTGCAGGTATGTAGGTTAATTGGCTTGGTATAAATGTAAAATTGTTGTGTGTGTGTGTGTGTGTATCGTCGGGCTGCGCAGACTCGGTGGGCCGAATGGCCTGTTTTTGCTCTGTATCTCTGAACTAAATGAAACTGCATCAGATAACCAAGGCAATTTTTGTACTCAATCGGGGATCCTATACAGTGGTACACAGCATGGAAGCAGGCTCTTCAGCCCAAATCATCCATGCTGACCAAGATGCCCCATCTAACCTAGTCCCATTCGCCATGTTTGACCTATATCCCTCTAAACCTTTCATATCCATGTACCAGCATTAATGTCTTTTAAATATTTATATTATACTTGCCTCAACTACTTCCTCTCCCACCACCCTGTGTGTGAAAAAGATGCCCTTCAGGTGCCTATTAAATCTTGCCCTCGTACCTTAAACCTGTGGCCTATAGTTCTTGATTGCCCGACCCGGCATTCACCCCATGTATTCCCCTCACGATTTTCTACACATCCATAAGATCTCCCCTCAGCCTCTTGCGCTCCAAGGAATAAAGTCCCAGCCTACCCAATATCTCCCTATAGCTCACAACCCTGAGTCCTGGCAACATCCTCATAAATCTTCTCCGCACACATTGGGGTGTTATAAAATTTGCCCAGGGTAGGGGAATCGAGAACCAGAGGACAATGGTTTAGAGTGAGGGGGGAATATAGATTTAATAGAAACCAGAGGAGTGATTTATTAAATTATTTTTTACAGGTTGTTTACAGTTTAGTTTATTGTCACGTGTACCGAGCTACAGTGAAAAGTTTTACACAAAGGGTGGTGAGGGCATGGGACGAGCTGCCGGAGGGGGTAATCGAGGCTGGTACTATCGCAGTGTTTAAGAAGCATTTAGATAAGTACCTGGATATCTGCCTTTATTATCACAATCTCCAGAACAAAAAACAAAATCTATGCATGGATCTATCTTGGATTTAGATGGCATAGTGTCCTTGCCTTTAATTTTTAATTCTAGGTCAATATGCAGAATTGGCGACCCATTGCAATTGCATGCAATGGTGAAGATATTAAATATTTAATGAGATATTGAAAGTAGGACAAAGACGTTTTACGGATAGCTTCTGTTTGTTTTGGCATGCACAAGATGGTTTATTTGCATACAATTTCAATCCACACCCAAGCCAATATTTCGAGAATATTGTGAGGCAACATCCAAGGCTAGATAAATAAATTAATTAATTAAATTGCAGCATCTATTTATAGACATAATCTAAACCAACTCATAATAAGGACACAAAGTGCTGGAGTAACTCCAGCAGGTCTGGCGAATATGCCATGTTCCACTGCAACATCGCTCAGCCTCCTGAACTCCGAGGAATAATGTCCTAGCCTGCCTAACCTCTCCCTGTAGCTCATGACCTCGAGTCCAGGCAACATCCTCGTCAATTTTCTCTGCACACATTGAGGTGCAATAAAATGTTCCCTAGAGTAGGGGAAGTTGAGAACAAGTGGACATAGGTTTAAGATACTTCCTCAAGGTATGATCGCTTTGAAGAGGCTCTCCTCCTCTCACCGATGGAGTTCTGCGAAACCCTCTCTCACTCTTCCCCATCTGTATTCCATGTGAATAAGGGGCAGGCCATTTAGAACGGAGATGAGGAAACACTTTTTCACACCGAGAGTTGTGAGTCTGCCTCAGAGGGCAGTGGAGGTAGGTTCTCTGGATACTTTCAAGAGAGAGCTCTTAAAAATAGCAGAGTCAGGGGATATGGGGAGAAGGCAGGAATGGGGTGCTAGTTGTGGATGATCAGCCATGATCACGTTGAATGGCGGTGCTGGCTCGAAAGGCCGAATGGCCTACTCCTGCACCTATTGTCTACTGAATACAAGACAAATCTATGCAATCTGATCTGGGGTTGTAAACCTTTTATTGGTTTGGTATTAAGTTGGTGAATAGACGCTCCGTCTATTCCATGGTTAAAGTATTGAGTGTGAGGGCAGTGGACATTTCTTGTAACTTACACAGTAAATAAACTTGTAATCTGGTTTCCTCCCATATTGTAGGTTAACTGGCTTCCAGGACCGATTCCTGGGATGTCAGGACATCCCAGGAATGAAGAAAGACTGGATAGACTCGGCTTGTACTCGCTAGAATTTAGAAGATTGAGGGGGGATCTTATAGAAACTTACAAAATTCTTAAGCGGTTGGATAGGCTAGATGCAGGAAGATTGTTCCCGATGTTGGGAAGTCCAGAACAAGGGGTCACAGTTTAAGGATAAGAGGGAAGTCTTTTAGGACCGAGATGAGAAAATCATTTTTTACGCTACATCAGGTGAATCTGTGGAACTCTCTGCCACAGAAGGTAGTTGAGGCCAGTTCATTGGCTATATTTAAGAGGGAGTTAGATGTGGCCCTTGTGGCTAAAAGGATCAGGGGGTTATGGAGAGAAGGCAGGTACGGGATACTGAGTTGGATGATCAGCCATGATCATATTGAATGGCGGTGCAGGCTCGAAGGGCCGAATGGCCTCTACTCCTGCACCTATTTTCTATGATCTACCTGTGAAACGCTACAATGACTTCAGTAACAAAGTCAGCTGCCCCACCAAAAATAAATCATCTTCCTACTGGATCAAAACTTTCTCCTCCATCTGCCCCGACTATCTCTACATTTCTTCAACCGATCTTCAACTTTTGCTGAACATCAGATCACATCAGGGCAGTAGAGTTGATGCTTCACAGCGCCAGATGAGCAGCTTTAATCCTGACCTCGGGTGCCGTCTGCGAGTGCAGTTTGCACACTCTCCCGGTGACCGCATGGGTTTTCTCCCGGTGCTCCGGTAAATTGCCACCAATGTGTAAGATATATCTAGTGTATGGGCGAATGTTGGTTGCAGCGGCGTGGGGGGCTGAAGGGCCGGCTTCCACGCTATGTGTCTAAACTAAACTCGCCTGTATCCTCTGCGCACACACACAGTTTAGGTTACTGAAACACCCAGTTTAATAAAAGTAAGAGAGAAAAAAAACGAATCAGATTTAAGGCAATTTCTTTTATTGTGGCAAATGGAATTTAACCATCTAAAAAAAATAAATTAGCGTTATACAACAAAAACAAAATCACAGATTCTTCAGTCTTGACATTCTGTTTGATACAAATTACTCAGTAATTCAAGGAACACATGTACAAAGCATGTAGTCCACAGCAAGTAGGCAACAAGGCAAATATATCGTGTGGCCCCAGTTTCTGTACCTGGGGCATAAGCAAGTCCGAGACTCATGCTGGCCAAGAAACATTGGTATAAGCATGATCGCACTCATCTCCTATCCATTTGTAAATGGTCCCTGCTCTTTGCTTGACGATCATACTCCATCAATAGATAATGCCACAAGGCACCATGTAGGTTGGCATCAACCTTTGGCTGTGGGCCAATAGTCCAGGTGGATGTTGCTACATTGTCCCACGGCAAAGGGACTCAAACCTCCCCAACACCTATATCTTCACCTCCCAGGAAGCGTAAGCAACTGGCTTTAGGCGGTGGACCCATTAGATACCCCCCCCCCCAATCCCGTTCATGGCAACCAAAATCACTGCCTCAATCCGAGCCAAGATGACACGGCAGTAAACCATCAGATTCTAGCCTCGTGTAGCAATGGTCTGGTTGGACGACGAGATGGTTGAGGATTGAAAAGGAACAGGTCATTTCTTTGCATCTCCCCTACCTCCTCCACCATATCCAGAGTAGGGAGAAGAAGAATGTGAAAGTGGGAGTTGGGCCGCTCAGAGTGACGTCGGAATGCAATATCCAGTAGAACATTTCAAACACCGACTACCAAAGGTGAATGAAATATCTCGCTCGGTAAAGATGTTGAAGGTTATAGAGCAAAGATGATAAAATGAAGTTATGTTAGAGGAGTACTCTTGAGGAGTGAGGAGGAACTGACCAGATTGTCCTGATCCCCAAGTGCCCTTGCCCATTGAGATTTTACAAATTTGAACTAATCCTCTTCTTCAAATCTCCTCAGCACCTTACATGGCCCGTCAAGGGGCCAAAACGAGCTGCTATTTCACGCACAAGGGTGCAAAAGTGTTGAAGACTAGGAGGGCCTGGCAAAGTAGTGGATGATCTTACAGCTGCAACGGAAAGACTAAGAACCAATTTAAACCCCAACCAATATTTCTCTCTTGCACAATTCAAAAATAAAACTGCCAGTTATTGGAATATCACAGCATCATTCAAATCTATTTGCAATTATTAATTCACATATCAAAATGAGTTTGACTTTTTTTCCCCCCTATAAATTCCATACCAGTCTAGCAGAATGACAATAACTTAAGACGCAAAATGCTGGAGTAACTCAGCAGGATCTCTGGATAGAAGGAATGGGTGATGTTTTCAGGTTGAGACCCTCCTCCTGATCCGAGATGTCACCCATTCGATCTATCCAGAGATGCTGCCTGTTCCTCAGAGTTACTCCAGCATTTTGTATCTACCTTCGGTGTAAACCAGCATCTGCAGTTCCTTCCTACACAATGACAATAGGTTGTTGCCTTGATCATAAGGTTAAAAAGTCAACTGTATAAAGGTTTAAAGGGTTTGTCTGTGATTTCTGCCTGTGTTTTTATTTTCCTCCACTACTCCCTCACACAAACTGCCCTGTTTTAATCACCTCACTTGACAGGGTTGGAATTGGACACAGCAAGAGAGTCCCAGATAAACTCAGTTGCCTCACATAAAAAAACACATCGAAAATATTCACAAGAGAACAGAAAGAAAACTAACACAACGGCAGGCTGACTTTGCGACCCTTAACTCAAAATGCGATCGTTCATTCCATATTTTGAACACCTAACTTTTTCTTTTTAGAAAGCTGCATTGATACAAATAAGAAAATGAGGGGATAGGGGCGAGGAGGGAAGTGGGATTCAAGTAGGATTCAAATACTCGCTCAGAAACCAAGTTCACCAGTCGGAATTACATTCATCCAGTCACAATGGCATGCAACATCACAGCATATGAATACAAATCAAATACAGTAACACACACACACACACACAAAGTGCTAGAGTAACTCAGCGGGACAGGCAGCATCTCTGGAGAGAAGGAATGGGTGACGTTTCTTCAGTCTGAAGGAGGTTTTGAAAGAGATCCGCCTGACGGACAGTCCGAAGAAGGGTCTCGACCCGAAACCTCACCCATCCCCTTTCTCCAGAGATGCTGCCTGTCCCGCTGAGTTACTCCAGCATACCTTCGGTGTAGATCCAGCTTCTACAGTTCCTTCCGACACACGTACAGTAACGTAACCCTAGGCGGGAACGTTGAGGAGATGCCAGATTTTCCCTCCTCCACACTCTATCCCCTCAGTTTCCCTCCAAAAAAAATACAAAACTCAACATCCAAATCCAGAACACATCCAAACATTACAAATTATTTTTTTCACAATATCATCATGTATCAACGTCAGACCTTTCCCAGTAACAGGAAGACTGTCAAATAAAGCGTGTCACGTGTTAATTCTTCCCCCCCGGAAACACAATTCCCTTGCTGAAATCAACTGGCATCCATTGCTATTTGAAGATAATATTCATTTTTATTACAATTAACTAGTAGAAAAAGAATCTACTTCATTACAATAGTAAACGTCTTCGGACTTGCTTTTTTATTTACACACAGCCAATAGTCTGAAACGGAGAAGGGGAGTGGGTGGGGGTGGGGAAAACAATAAATTAACTTGCAAAATATATACACGTCTGACACATAAATAATAAACTCATTTTTCTCCATGGTGCAACTGTTCAGTTTCCCTGTACCTCCATTTATTTATTTTTTTGGCAGAGACAAGGCACCCATTTGCTGGCCAGCGACATGAGTATTTTTTTAAGCGGCCAAATGCATTGCTGGAATGCATGGATTCTTGTTTTAATGGTGGTTTAACACCACAGAAATTCTCAACCACATCCTCTTCAACCCCTACATGTTTTTCTTTTATGTTAAATAAAAGTCAAAAAGCCTTTCCTCTTTCCGACAATTCCGCAAACCTTATCCCTTTGTTTTAAATTCACAATCCCATCGACCACCTTTACACAACTTCTCCGCCTTCCCACTTTCACCACTCGGCCATCATCGTGCAAGGGTTGTACAGGTCACTTCCCAATTTAGGGCATTCCCCATATATCTTGCACCAGCAAGACACCCAACTGAATGAGCAGAGGAAGATATGTCCCCTTGCACAATGACTTGAATCTCCAACATCCCTCAACCTTGTATCACTTCCTAAAACCTCCATCTTCCTATCGCCACTTTCTCTTCCTCTCAGCTAACTTTTTCTTTTGTGACTTCAAGTGTTCACCTGGTCTGTAACCCTTCCCCACTCCCGTCACACAACGAGATGTAGTTAGGGCTTTGGGAGCGGTGGTGGGGAGGGGACGACAAGACCACCGAGATTGTCCCACTCAGATCAGCTTGTTGCAGATGGCCACCGCCTTTTTGTAGACCTCGGTCACGTTGTCCAAGTCCGTCAGGGAGAAGTTGCTGTCGGCCAGGTGGTCGGCGAAGCACTTCATCTTGCAGAGGCGGGGCCTGCAGTCCGTCTCTGCCGCGCCCAGGTGCAGCAGGTCGTCGGCCGAGACGCACGTGCGCATGGGCCGCCGCCGCTCCTGCCGGCTCTCGGGGAGGTCGAGGCGGTCGAAGGACTCGGAGGACAGGATGCTGTCCTCGCTCACCGCGCTCGACGGGTAGCCCCGGTGGGACGAGAGGCGGATGTCGGAGAAGGCCAGCTCGTTGAAGGAGCCCAAACTCTTCAGGGCGGCAGCAGCTTCCACCGCCGAGCCGGCGCTGCCGGAGGAGAACTTGCCGTTCCTCTTGAGGATCCCCTTGCGTCGGGAGGTCTGGTCTTTGGAGTCGTCGTAGGAGTCGCTGTTGGCTTCGGACATGGCGGCCTCGAAGACGGAGTTCTCATAGTCCAGCACGTCAGCCGACTCGCTCTGCTCCGGTGAGGAATAATACCCAGATTCTCGCTTTGCCGGCTTCTTCAGTATGCCCTTCTTTGGGAGGGGAGTGGACGGGCAGTCACGTTGCCCACTGGTTACTGCCGAGGGAACGCTGGCGTCCATGCGGGTGAAGACATCGTCCTCCAAGGCCACCGCGTGGCTGACGTTGCCCGCGCTGTGCGACCTGTGCTCGTGGTTGTTTCGCTTCTTCAGTATCCCCTTGGGCCTCTTCAGCAGAGACTTGCCCGGGCTCTCCGACGGAGCCCCCTCCTGCAGCGAGTGCGAGATGTCATTCTCCTTCTTCGATTTCTTCAGCGACCTCTGGCGCTCCAGCGGCGAGCTGTGCTGCTTGAAGAAGCAACGCACCTTGGAGCCGCTCTCGAAGACAATGCGGGACGAGCGCTGCATCCAATCCAGGGCGACGGTGGCCGGCGGCTCGTACTCGCACTCCCGCACCGACTCCATTTCGCAGATCTGGGTCTTGCAGCCCCAGTTAACCCACCAGTGCGTGGCGACATCTTCAATGGTGGCCCGGCGGTCTGGGTTGACCATTAATAACCACCGGATCAGCCCGCACGCATCTGCAAAAACACGGCACAAAAACCACGTCAGTCACAGCGATATATCCATAGAAACATAGAAAATAGGTGCAGGAGGAGGCCATTCGGCCCTTCAAGCCAGCACCGCCATTCATTGTGATCATGGCTGATTGTCCCCTATCAATAACCTGTGCCTGCCTTCTCCCCATATCCCTGGATTCCACCAGCCCTTAGAGCTCTATCTAACTCTCTCTTAAATCCATCCAGTGACTTGGCCTCCACTGCCCTCTGTGGCAGGGAATTCCACAAATTCACAAATCTCTGGGTGAAAATGTTTTTTCTCACCTCAGTCTTAAATGGCCTCCCCTTTATTCTAAGACTGTGGCCCCTGGTTCTGGGCTCGCCCAACATTGGGAACATTTTTCCTGCATCTAGCTTGTCCAGTCCTTTTATAAGTTTCTATAAGATACCCCCTCATCCTTCTAAACTCCAGTGAATATAAGCTTAGTCTTTTCAATCCTTCCTCATACGAGAGTCCCGCCATCCCAGGGATCAATCTCGCGAACCTCGCTGCACTGCCTCAATCACAAGGATGTCCTTCCTCAAATTAGGAGACCAAAACTGTAAAAATGTACACAATACTCCAGATGTGGTCCCACCAGAGCCCTATACAACTGCAGAAGAATCCAGCCAGACCTTTGTACTGTAAACCCTCGTTTTAATGAACCATGGGGGCAGGGAGGGATGGCGTTGGTTATTGCCGATTCTCCGCTGTAACCGGGTAAGGGAGTTCAGGTTCATCACCGATTTCCCAGTACCCTTGGTTGCAAAGCCTTGCCGGATTATCCCTTTTGCCGGATCGACAGAGATCAAGACTTTTTGGGGTGCCGAAAACTAGAAAGGAACTATCTAAAAAACGGAACCAGTGATATCCATTGCGAGTTTTGCACCCCGCCTACATTAATTTTCCAAAATTAAATCCATGGCGACAGTATTTCAATGGACGCAGAGAAATCTTGGAACAAACTGAAGTCACAAACGATACTCGATGAACCCGTGCGTCTTTGTTTACCTGAAGGTTTGGTTGGTTCTCGATATTCACCGTTGGTGATCTGTTTAACCAGGTTTTTGTAATCGTGCCCATCGAAAGGCATGGTGCCGTGGACCAGTGCGTAGAGCAGGACCCCCAAGGACCAGCTGTCAACCTGCCAAAGACAGTCACATTACCGTCAACTTGGAAACCAAATTAAAGCTGCACGAAGAATAAAACTCCTCCCAATGGGCGGCACGTTGGCACCGAGGTGCCGTACAGCGCCAACGCAGACACAGACCCCCCCGTCACCACTTGCACAGTCACCAACATGCCAAGAAACGCTTGAATAGTCAGGGTTACCGTCGAAGAAGTACTGAAGGTACTGTCGTGCATGAAGGCAGATATATCCAAACTAGAGAGGAACTTGCGGGAGCCCTGGTCGAAATTTACGAGTCGTTCTCAAGTACAGGAGAGGTGCCGGAAGACTGGAGGGTGGCAAATGTTGTGCCTCTTTTCAAGAAGGGCTCCAGGGAAAATGCTGGGAACTATAGGTCGGAGAGCTGTAGTTGGAAAGTTACTACATCTGTAGTTGGAAAGTTACTGGAGAGTATTCTGAGGGATGGGTTATACAGGCATTTGGACGGGCAAGGGCTGATTAGGGATAGTCAGCATGGTTTTGTACGTGGGAGGTCATGTCTCACAAATCTGATTGATTTTTTTTGAAGAGGTGACCAAAAAGGTTGATGAGAGCAGAGCTGTACATGTTGTGTACATGGATTTCATTCAGTAAGGCGCTCGACAAAGTTCTGCATGGTAGGGCTGCTCTGGAAGGTTAGATCGCTTAGGATCCAAGGAGAGATAGCAGAATGGATAACAAATTGGCTCCATGGAAGGAAGCAGAGGGTGATGGTGGAAGGTTGCTTCTCAGGCTGGAGGCCTGTGACTAGTGGTGTGCCTCAGGGTTCATTGCTGGGCCCATTACTGTTTGTCATCTACATCAATGATTAGGGTGCGAACATACAGGGCAAGATTAGCAAGTTTGCTGATGATACAGAAGTTAGTGGTTTTGCAGATAGTGAAGATGGTTGTGAACGATTGCAGCAGGATCTGGATCGAATGGCCAGGTGGGCGGAGGAATGGTTGATGGAATTTAATATTAAGAAGTGCGAGGTGTTGCATTTTGGGGTGTCTAACAAGGGCAAAACCTCCACAGTAAACAGTAGGCCTCTGGTTTGTCTTGTAGAGCAGAGGGATCTAGGAGTAAAGGTGGATGGCTCCTTGAAGGCCGAGTTGCAGGTAGATAAGGTGGTCATAAAGGCTTTTTGGTACTTTGGCCTTCATCAGTCAGAGTATTGAGTATAGACGTTGGGAGGTTATGTTGCAGTTGTACAAGACGTTGGCGAGACTGCATTTAGAATATTGTATTCAGTTCCGGGCAGCATGTTATAGGAAAGATATTGTCAAGCTCGAAAGGGTTCAGAACCGATTTACGAGGATGTTGCCAGGACTAGAGGGTGTGAGCTACAGGGAGAGGTTGAGTAGGCTGGGTCTCTATTCCTTGGAGCGTAGGAGGATGAGTGGTGATCTTATAGAGGTGTACAAAATCATGAGAGGAATAGATCGGGTAGATACACAGAGTCTCTTGCCCAGAGTAGGGGAATCGAGGACCAGAGGGCATAGGTTCAAGGTGAGGGGGAAAGATTTAATAGGAATCCGAGGGGTACCTTTTTCACACAAAGGGTGGTGGGTGTATGGAACAAGCTCCCAGAGGAGGTAGTTGAGGCTGGGACTATTCCATCTTTTAAGAAACAGTTAGACAGGTACATGGACGGGACAGGTTTGGAAGGATATGGACCAAGCTCAGGTAGGTGGGACTAGTGTAGCTGGGACATTGTTGGCCAGCGTGGGAGAGTTGGGTCGAGTGGCCCGTTTCCACACTGCATCACTTGATGACTCTTGTCCAAGGACCTTTCAGTGTTATTGTGGCTGCACCTATGGAGTGTTATAATCGTTGTGTTAAATTGGATTAATAGAATTGTTGGTAGTTTGCTTAAAGCCAACAATGTAAAATGTCAACATTCATCTTATAAAGGAAAGGCCCCATGGGTTTATTTGCAAACACTCTATAATCTGATCTAATATATTGATATATATTCAGCTAAGATTGCCCTTTATACAATATGAATTGATTCCATCCCCAGATCAACTTGCATAATGCAACACAGTTGCATGGAATTTCCAATACATAAGCAGGCTCGTTCAATGACGTTTGGACAGGTACATGGGTAGGACAGGTATAGAGGGATAAAGGCCAAACAAAGGCAGGTGGGGCATGTTGGTCGGCATGGGCATGTTGGGTTGAATAGTCTACTTCCATGCTGTATGACTGACTCTTTGTCTCAACAAATCTATACCAAAGGTAGACACAAAGTTCTGGAATAACTCAGTGGGTCAGTCAGTATCCCTGGAGGAAAAGGATGGGTAACATTTCAGGTCAGGATCCATCATCTGTTGCTACCTGAAACATCACCCATCTGTTTTGTCCAGAGGTGCTGCCTGTCATTCTCAGTTCCTCCAGCACTTTGTGTCTACCTTTGGTATAAACCAGCATCTGCAGTTCTTTTGTTTCCAAATCTATGCCGAAGATGATTCAAAGGTTATACTGAAGAGGGAAAGATAGATCAGCCATGATTGAATGGCAGAGTAGGCCCGATGGGCCAAATTGCCTAATTCTGCACCAGGAATTTATGAACAGTTGGTATCATCACATCCCAATGGCCGAATGGCCTCCTGCCATGATTTATTCCCAGGATTCCTTAAAGAGAAGGAACCTCACCTCAGGACCCCTGTAAGGCCGGCCATTGACGATCTCCGGAGAAGCATACAAGGGGCTGCCGCAGAATGTTTGTAAGAATCGGTCCTGGTGGTATAAATTGGACAACCCAAAGTCAGCAATCTGGAAAGGAAAAAAAAAAGAAATAGGTTAGTAATCCCGAAGTGGCTAAGGTTTGAGTTTGAAGACGGGTTCCAACCCGAAACATCACCCATTCCTTCCCTCCAGAGATGCTGCCTGACCCGCTGAGTTACTCCAACATTCTGTGTCTATCTTCGGTATAAACCAGCATCAACAGTTGCTTTCTACACATCATGGTTCTGGAATCTGAATCTGAATTGAATGGTTCAGTCTTCATTAATGATGTTAATAAAATTTAATATAAACATCCATTCCCCTTTGCTCTACATATTGTACTTGGTATATCTTGCTATTGAGGGAGTGAAGTGTAGGTGCATGGGGTTGATTCCCAGGGTGGCGGGACTGTCATATGTTGATAGAATGGGGATGGCTGGGCTGGTACACTCTGGAATTTAGAAGGATGAGCAGCAATCTCAAGGGATTGGACACGCTAGAGGCATGAAACATAAGTTGTGCGAGAACAGCATGAAACATATTCCCGATGTTGGGGGTCCAGAACCAGGGGCCACAGTTTAAGAATAAGGGGTAGGCCATTTAAGATGGAGATGAGGAAAAACTTTTCACCCAGAGAGTTGTGAATCTGTGGAATTCTTTGCCTCAGAAGGCAGTGGAGGCCAATTCTCTGGATGCTTTCAAGAGAGAGCTAGATATGGCTCTTGAAGGTTGCAGAGTCAGGGGATATGGGGAGAAGGCAGGAACGGGATACTGATTATGGATGATCTGGTATGATCACAGTGAATGACGGTGCTGGCTCGAAGGGCGGAATGGCCTACTCCTGCACCTATTGTCTATCTGATCTGTTTGTATAGCATGCAAAACAAGGATTTTCGCTGTGACTTGGTCGAGGCGACAACAATAAATTCAAGCCAAATATTAAGCCACAATGTAGACTGAAAGGACAACTCTGAGTTGGTGATAAGTTACACGTAACATGTGTGCAAGGTTACTAAAGGACTCTAAACACAAAACAGTGCAAGTTGCTGGATGTTTACTTAGGAGGAGGGTGATGTGCTTGGAAAGGCTCAAGTCAAGGGGAACTGACAGGTGGTATGCGCGCAATTACATTTTTTATATATCAGGGCAAGTGAAAGTAGAGGAGACTAGATCCTGGTCTGAACTCCACACGCTCCCAAAGGATCTTGCTGGCTCAGATTCCAACATACCAGCCAGGCACACGGCCAAGAATAGTTCTCTTTCACTTTCCCACTTTCTACAAAAGTGCTGAGACTGGGTTAACCAGGCGGTGGGTGGCGAGGAGGGGAATGGGTCATACATTTGCTTAGATTAGTTGACTGTCACGTGTACCGAGGTACAGCGGAAAACTTTTATCACGTGCTAACCGGTCGGCGAAAAGACAACACAGGATTACAATCGAGCCGCCCACACAGTGTAACATAGAAACATAGAAATTAGGTGCAGGAGTAGGCCATTCGGCCCTTCGAGCCTGCACCGCCATTCAATATGATCATGGCTGATCATCCAACTCAGTATCCCGTACCTGCCTTCTCTCCATACCCCCTGATCCCCTTAGCCACAAGGGCCACATCTAACTCCCTCTTAAATATAGCCAATGAGCTGGCCTCAACTACCCTCTGTGACAGAGAGTTCCAGAGATTCACCACTCTCTGCGTGAAAAAAGTTCTCCTCATCTCGGTTTTAAAGGATTTCCCCCTTATCCTTAAGCTGTGACCCCTTGTCCTGAACTTCTCCAACATCGGGAACAATCTTCCTGCATCTAGCCTGTCCAAACCCTTAAGAATTTTGTAAGTTTCTATAAGATCCCCTCTCAATCTCCTAAATTCTAGAGAGTATAAACCAAGTGTACAGACACATAAGGGAATAACATTTAGTGCAAGGTAAAGCCAGTAAAGTCCGTCAACGATAGAAGCACCAATGTAGATAGTAGTTCATGACCGCTCTCTAGCTGCGGTAGGATGGTTCAGTCCCGAGAGTGGGAAGAAACTCTCTAAATCAGGAGGTGCTTTTCCCTTCTGTACCTTTCGCCAGATGGGAGTAGAAGTCGGTGGGCCAGGGAGTTGCCCTTGGGTGCTGCTGAACTTCCTAGGCAGCGTTTTAAATGGAGTCAAAGGAAGGGAGGTTGCTATGGCGATGGTCTATGAAGCTGTTCCCAACCATGCTGCCATCCGTTAATGTATATGGCCATCTGTAGAGGTCGGTGAGAGTTGTTGGGGTCATGCCGAACTTCCTAAGCCTTCTAAGGAAGTTGCTATGGTTCTACCACCAACTCTCCCCATCCTTAATGTATATGCCTTTGACATCGCCGATCAACTGGACTCTGACAATTTGCATTCATTTTCCCGACACACTTTACCTACGTGTACAAGGACAGCAGCACAGTCCCAGTTGCTCTGAAATTCTACTCAGAACAGTCAGCTGTTATATAGATTTTGACCCTTGAAATTGCGCGCACTCTCTAATTTAGTTTAGTTAGGTTAGAGAGACAACGCGGAAACAGGCCCTTGTCCGCACCGACCAGCGACCCCTGCACACTAGCACTATCCTACACACAATGGGGGCAATTTACATTTATACCAAGCCAATTAACCCACACGCCTGTGCATCTTTGGAGTGTGGGAGGAAAGCAAAGATCTCGGAGAAAGCCCACACAGGGAGAACATACAAACTCCGTACAGGCAGGATCGAACCCGAGCCTCTGGCGCTGTAAAGGGCCTGTCCCACTTTCACGACGTAATTCACGACCTCTGCCGAGTTTGCCCTTGACTCGTACTCGCAGCACGGGTCGGCACGAGGTAGGTCGTAGCAGGTCGTGATGCTAGTCGTAGGTACTCGTGGCATCAAGTAGGTCGGGGCGTTTTTTTCAACATGATGAAAAATGGCCACGAGTAAAAAAGGTTGTGAATTAGATCATGAAAGTGGGACCGGCCCTTAAGGCAGCATCTCTACCACTGCGCCTCAGTGACACCCAACTAACACTATTATATACTAACACTAGTACCTCGGTACACGTGACAATAAACTAAACTCAAAACTCAATACTCAAGCCGAAAGTAGTTCGGCAGCGGAGACCAGGGATGAAATCTTGGACCACCTGTGTGTCTCAGTATTACACATAGCAGCTGTTTATAGCCAGCAAGGCATTCGAACTTCCTAAACCTCAAAACCGGACATCGACCAATTCCTGGAGTCACACTGCACTGAAACGGGCTCTGTGGATTCAAATGATATTCTGGCACCAAACTCATTCTGTAAATATCATAAAATGAAACTGAAAACATTTCCTACAAATGACCTCTTTAAGATTGTGTCTTCTGAAGGGGAGCTAGAAACAGGAATTACCCCGTGAATGTGGACCTTTATCTGTTCTGTCCGCTCTGGCAGGGACCTCAAAGTTCAAAGTTTTTTTGCATTTCGAGTCATTTTAAAAAAACTAACCTGAAAAAGTCAAAGTAGCGGAGAGGGCAAAGGTCATGGGGAGTCGAGATTGGGGACATCAAATGTAAACGGTGTTGGAACGCGGGTAGGTCAAGATGGTCAAAAGGAGGAGAAGTTACAACTGACGCAAATAGTGTTTAAGGAAGAACAGCAGATGCTGGAAAAATGGAAGGTAGACAAAAATGCTGGAGAAACTCAGCGGGTGAGGCAGCATCTATGGAGAGAAGGAATAGGCGACGTTGAAACGTTGCCTATTCCTTCTCTCCATAGATGCTGCCTCACCCGCTGAGTTTCTCCAGCATTTTTGCCTACGAACGCAAACATTGGTACTTTTGTGGGGAGTTCTACTCTAAGGGGAAAAATACACAAAAACACAAGGAACAGGCTATTGAATATTTCACACTTACTCTCAATTGTAATCATGTATTGTCTTTCTGCTGGCTGGTTAGCACGCTACAAAAGCTTTTCACTGTACATGTGACAATAAACTAAACCAACTCTGTCAATCAGTGATCACAAATGATCCTTTTCCTAAATGCCATAATCTCTCAAAATTCTGTATTAATTCTCCATTGCAGAATATCCCCAAATCTAATGTTCTCTTTTTAGAGTTATGGAGCCATACAGCATGGAAATAGACCCTTCGGCCCAACTTTCCCATGCTACCCAAGATACTCCATCTACTCTGATCCCATATAACCATAACAGCACAGAAACAGGCCATCTCGGCCCTTCTAGTCCGTGCCAAACACTTATTCTCCCCTAGACCCATCTACCTGCACTCAGACCATAACCCTCCATTCCTTTCCCGTCCATATAACTATCCAATTTATTTTTAAATGATAAAATCGAACCTGCCTCCACCACCTCCACTGGAAGCTCATTCCACACCGCTACCACTCTGAGTAAAGAAGTTCCCCCTCATGTTACCCCTAAACTTCTGTCCCTTAATTCTCAAGTCATGTCCCCTTGTTTGAATCTTCCCGACTCTCAGTGGGAAAAGCTTATCCACGTCAACTCTGTCTATCCCTCTCATCATTTTAAAGACTTCTATCAAGTCCCCCCTTAACCTGCTGCGCTCCAAAGAATAAAGACCTAACTTGTTCAACCTTTCTCTGTAACTTAGTTGCTGAAACCCAGGCAACACTCTAGTAAATCTCCTCTGTACTCTCTCTATTTTGTTGACATCCTTCCTATAATTAGGCAACCAAAATTGTACACCATACTCCAGAATTTGGCCATATTTGGCACATATCCCTCTAAACCTTTCTGATCCATGTACCCATGGGAGTGGAGAGGGGCGGGATGGAGAGAGGAGGGGGGGAAAAAAACCTCACACATCGAAATGGGCGCAAGATTACAGTTGCTGCCTTAAGGCGCCAGAGACCCGGGTTCGATCCCGGCAACGGGTGCGATCTGCACGGAGTTTGCACGTTCTCCCCGTGACCTGCGTGGGTTTTCTCCGGGAGCTCCAGTTTCCTCCCACATTCCAGAGACGGGCAGGTTAATTGGCTTCTGTAAAACTGTCCCTGTGCGTGTAGGATAGTGTGCTAGTGTACGGGTGATCGATAGTTGGCACGGACTCGGTGGGTCGAAGGGCCTCCTTTCCACACTGTATCTCCAAACTAAACAGGCAAGCTAAATTAATCACTGTAAAAGGAAACTGGAGCACTCAGCTGTAGCGAGAGAATGTTGGGTGGTCTCTAACAATAGGTAGCCCTTGATAACAAGCAGTTGTGACCACAGTTTCCATTCCAATAGGCCCCAGAGTAGGTGGCCTCTAATGATAAATCTATACAGAGGATGATTTAGTAGTTTGGAGGGGGTGGAGAAGAGAGTGAGAGAGATTGGCCACGACATTGAAGAGGCTTTTTGCAGACAAAAGGTCAAATGAATAGAGAGATTGGGTAAGTGATCAGAATGGTTGGGTTTGGGAGTGTTTGCTCAGTTGCTAGGAGACTGTGTGTTTGTTACACTGACCTTTATGGATCCCATCGCAAAACAATTTCATTATTGCCTTACCGGGTGCCACAAGGAGTTACTATTTTAACCAGTTCGGCCGAGTAAATAGAACTTATTGAACAATGACTCGAAGGGCAATACAGAACAGCATTCTGCACATGCAAGCCATGTTTAGTTTTTAATTTAGTTTTGGAGATACAGGTTTAGAGATTAGTTTTTAACGTCTCGGTTCAGTTTAGTTTAGATTAGAGATCTGAACTAGCGTGGAAACGTGCCCGTCCGGCCCACCAACCAATGATTGCCCGTACACTGGCACTAACTATCCTACACACAAAGGAACATTTACAGAGGACAATTAGTCTACTTCTCTGTGGAATGCGGGAGGAAACCAGAGCACCCAGAGAAAACCCACACGGTCACGGGGGAACGTACAAACTCCGTACAGATAGCAGTCAGGATTGTACCCAAGTCCCTGAGGCTGTAAGGCAACAAGTGTCTGTGTGTCTGTGTGAGAGAGAGTGTGAGAGAGAGAGTGAGAGAGAGAGTGTGAGAGAGAGTGTGTGAGAGAGTGTGAGAGAGTGTGAGAGAGTGTGAGAGAGTGAGAGAGAGAGAGTGAGAGAGAGAGAGAGAGAGTGTGAGTGTGTGAGAGTGTGTGTGAGTGTGTGTGAGTGTGTGAGAGCGAGTGTGAATGCGAGTGTGAATGCGAGTGTGAATGCGAGTGTGAATGCGAGTGTGAATGCGAGTGTGAATGCGAGTGTGAATGCGAGTGTGAATGCGAGTGTGAATGCGAGTGTGAATGCGAGTGTGAATGCGAGTGTGAATGCGAGTGTGAAATGCGAGTGTGAATGCGAGTGTGAATGCGAGTGTGTGGATTATTAATGTTCCATTATACAATCAGGACTACAATATACTCTTTAGATACAATGCTGTGACAAAGAACCGCAGATGCTGGTTAATACACAAAAGAACACAAAGTGCTGGAGTAACTCAGCAGGTCAGGCCGCATCTCCGGTAGGTGACGTTTCAGACTGAGGAAGGGTCTCGACCCGAAACGTCATCTATCCATGTTCTCCCGAGAAGCTGCCCGACCTGCTGAGTTTCTCCGGCACTTTGTGTCCCCTTGAGATATCGTTTCCTCCTGTGCGTGAAGTCAGAAATATTGAATTCAGCTATTCTGCCAGTGTTCACCCCAGTATCTGCAATTTAGGGAACATGGTGAACATGGTCCTTCTCACCTTCACATTGCCAGCGGAGTCCAACAAGATGTTCTCCAATTTCAAATCCCGATGCACAATCCCATTCTGAAAAAACAGGAAGATTTAAGAGCGTTTTAGTCTCCTAATACCCGAAACAGAACAATGAAATCCTCACTAGCAGCAGCACAACAGATATGTAAACACAGAAGTCTGAAGAAAGGTCCCGACCCGAAACATTAACCATCCTTTTCCTCCGGAGATGCTGCCCAGCCCGCTGAGTTACTCCAGCGCTTTGTGGCTATCTGATGCAAACACAGTAAGCAGCAAACACCATAATACACAAAAAATAGATAAGACACAAAGTGTGCTGGAGTAACTCAACGGGTCAGGCAGCATCTCTGGATGAAAGGAAAAGGTGATGCTTCAAGTCGAGACCCTCCATCAAAAAAGTTTGGTTTATTAAAAAATAAACAATAATAGACAATAGATTTGTCTTGTATTCAATAGACAATAGATGCAAGAGTAGGCCATTCGGCCCCGAGCTAGAAACACCATTCAGCACAAACTCTCGTAGGCTCATCGGCCGGCCTGTATGTGGCGAGCCACCCCTCCTCCTTCACTCCCCAAAAACACTGCTTCCTATTCACCCCCTCTTCCCCTTCCCCCCCCCCCTCCCATCAGGCAAGAGGTGGATGGCACAGCGGTAGAGTTGCTGCTCTACAGCGCCAGAGACCCGGGTTCGATCCTGACTGCGGGTGCTGTCTGTACGGAGTTTGTATTTGGTGTGGTATAAATATGCTATTTGGTGTGGTATAAATGTAAATTGCCCCCAGTGTGTGTGGGATAGTGCTAGCGTGCGGGGCTCGCTGGTCGGTGCGGACTCTCCCCGTGACCTGCGCGGGTTCTCTCTGGGACCTCCGGTTTCCTCTCACACTCCAAAGACGTGCAGGTTTTTAGCTCAATTGCCTTCAAGTTGTCTCCAGTGTGTGTAGGATGGTGCTGGTGTACGGGGATCGCTAGTCAGCATGGACTCAATGGGCCGAATGGCCCGTTACCATGCTATATGTCTAAACAAAACCAAACTAGACTAAACTAATCTAAATGTCGGGTACACAAAAATGCTGGAGAAACTCAGCGAGTGCAGCAGCATCTATGGAGCGAAGGAAATAGGCAACGTTTCGGGCTGAAACCCTTCTTCAGACCAATTCACTTTTCCCCAATATGCAGCATCACTAAACTAAACTATTGATCTTGGTCGGAAAAACTAAAAGCGATCTCCAACACTAGTCTTACTGGTTTACTATCCAGTCTGAAAATATACTTTATCCTTAACAACTTGGTCCTTGGATATCCGTAGGAAGGAACTGCAGATGCCGGTTTAAGGTTCTTCAGTCTGAAGGGCCTCAACCTGAAACACCACATATTCCTTTTCTGCAGAGATGCTGTCTGACCCGCTGAGTTGCTCCAGCTTTTTGTGTCTATCTTTGAAATTCCTGATTCCACCCAAAAAAAAAACGAGGAAATGGTTTTCATGCACGCACCCGACCAAACCCTGTTAACATTTCGACACACCTCAAAGAGATCAGCCATCAATCTTTGCTTCCCAAGTGTCAGGTTTATGCAATCTACTCCCCTGGGTGGGCTGCGTGGGTGTGGGGGGGGAGGAAGGGGGGATTCCATAGGGACATTTGCCAAAAGGCTCCGATCCAGATCACTATTTTGTCACCTTAGCAGGGAAACATATGTGGGAGAAGGGGGGGTGGGGGGAGATGGGGGGGATTGGTGTTAGACTCTGGGGATGCACTCTTCCAATTACGGAGAACCCTGCCAATACAAACTCTGTGGATCGCACAAGACGGAAACCCAGACCAGACCACACCTGACGTGGGCGGGCGTGGACGGGACAGAAAATACTGTAATGCTTTTTAATTGGAAGTAAAAACATTTCTCGATCTCGGATATTCTCAGCTCGGGTTTCAATAGACGCGCACACACACGCACACACACACACACACACCCGCACACACACCCGCACACACACCCGCACAAAATCAGTTCTCCCACGCATTCCTAAGCTTTATATTCATTTCGACAATGAACTTGGCTGCATTCTTGCTGGTCTAATTATCCCGAAAAGGATAGGGCTTGAGTTACACATGAAAAAAAAGGAGTGAAGGGCGGGGGGGAGGGGGTTGGGGGAGGGGGGGGGGGGGGGGGGGGCTGGGGCGCAGAAGAAAAGAATATTTAGCTACGCTTGGTCTCGTTTTTGAACAGGCACACATTACTTTGACAACACTATGACCTCGCAACAAAAGGGCTGCGTCTCGTGGGATTTTGGACACTGGAGCAGTCAAGGGCTTCACTCCTCGACTCGTACCGTCCACCCATCTCTCCACAGTACACGGGTTTCGCAAACCCAACAGCAGGATGTGTGTGTGTCAGTGTGTCTCTGAGTGTGTCTCTGAGTGTGTGAGTGTGTCTGAGTGTGTCTCTGAGTGTGTCTCTGAGTGTGTCTCTGAGTGTGTCTCTGTGTGTGTCTCTGAGCGTGTCTCTGAGCGTGTCTCTGTGTGTGTGTCTCTGCGTGTGTCTCTGCGTGTGTCTCTGCGTGTGTCTCTCTGCGTGTGTCTCTGCGTGTGTCTCTGCGTGTGTCTCTGCGTGTGTCTCTGCGTGTGTCTCTGTGTGTGTGTGTCTCTGTGTGTCTCTCTGTGTCTCTCTGTGTCTCTCTGTGTCTCTCTGTGTCTCTCTGTGTCTCTCTGTGTGAATGAACTGCAGATGCTGCTTTAAACCGAAGACAGACACAAAATGCTGGAGTAACTCAGCGGGACAGGCGGCATCTCTGGAGAGGAGGAATGGGTTGCATTTGGGGGTCAAGGTCTGAAGAAGAGTCTCGACCCGAGACATCACCCATTCCTTCCCTCCAGAGGTGCTGCCTGCCCCGCTGAGGAACTCCGGCTTTTTGTGTCTAGCAGGACGTATGTTTTCCAGCAAGATCAAGGCACGCTAGCCAGAGGCAAGGGCCTGTGTCTGGGAATTCACACACGCCTGCATCTCACGTATTAGCAAGCCAAGAGCCCGTGTTCTATTTAAAAACAGAATATTATCAGTCAAACCAGTGACTCGATCCACAAGGAATCTGGTTACACCTACGACAACTGTTTGAAAACAACCTGGTTGCCATTAGATTTTCATTAGAATGCACTGCATGCCAGTTCAAGGCTGGATTTGTTTTTTTTTCGTTTTTTTTTCCGTTTTGTCATGTCCTCCTCTCTTGGGCTCTGCGCCCCAAACAGAGAGCAGCCCCCCCGTCTCTGCAACTTAGCTTAACGTCGCTGGGCCGAATCTGCAAATGAACCGTGACAGGGTCAGGGCGGAGCGAGAGAGAGAGAGAAAGTGAAAGGAAAAAGAGGAGGGGGGGGGGGGGGGAGAGAGAGGGGAGCCAAAACAATTGAGAATGAAAGTGCATTGTGAGACCATATGTGTAAGGTTTACGTTCAGCTGCTGGGATAATACAGAGTGATAATAAGCCAGATGACTGAGAGTCCATTCTCGGTCACCCATCCACCCACCCACACACACACACACACACATACACACAGCCAGCTAGCCAGACAGCCAGCCAGCCAGACAAGCTGCTGAGCAGATGCTGCCCCAACAACATACATACCTTGTGACAATAATAAATAGCAGACACAATCTGCCGGAAGAAATGCCGGGCTTCTTGCTCAGTCAGGCTTTGCTTCTCGTTGATGAAGTCGTAAAGGTCGCCTTTGCTCGCATACTCCATGATGATGACAATCTTATCCTTGTTCTCGAAAACTGGGGAGAGAGGAAAAAAAAATTGAAAGTCTGAAGAGAGACATTATAAGTCCAGCGATCCCCGCACACTAACACTATCCTACACACATGCGGGACAATTTACAATTTTACCCAGCCAATTAGCCGACAAACCTGTAGGTATTTGGAGTGTGGGAGGAAACCGGAGCACCTGGAGAAAACCCATGCAGGTCACAGGGAGAATGGACAAACTCCTTACAGACAGCACCCGTAGTCAGGATCGAACCCGGGTCTCTGGCGCTGTCTGGCAGCAACGCTAGCTCTGCGCCACCGTGCCGCACACCAGCGATTGTGATATGTGATTGTAGATCTGCTTCTGTGGCTGGCACGCAAAATAGTCATCTGGGTTTTAGGGTCATAGAGTCTTACAGCATGGAAACAGGCCCTTCGGCCCAACTTGCCCACATCTGCCAACATGTCCCAGCTACACTAGTCCCTCCTGCCTGCGTTTGGACCATCTCCCTCCAAACCTGTCCTATCCATATACCTGTCTAACTGTTTCTTCAACGTTGGGATAGTCCCAACGTTTGGGATTGTCCCAAGGGTTGGGTGGTCATCTTGGAAGCAAAGTACAGGTGCTCCTCAAATTTGCTGAGACCCTACTCAGAGCAACCTACGATACTCTCTCCCCGCCCTCCTTCCACGTCACTAGGAGGCCGCAAGAGAAAAATTACAGCCTCCGCCCTTGTCGCTGAAGAGAAACTGAAATAAAAACATTCCAGTACACAACAATATAATCGGACAATAGTTCAGAAAGTTGTCTCAGCATCATAGAGCAAAGGGCCCAGGAAACACCCTCTTCTCCATACATAAAGAGAGAAGAATGCATTCCCAACTGCATTCACAGGCAGGCCACTAATTTTAGCTCAGCAGTCAAGAAACATCGCACAAAAACAAATTCACATGCAAGGTTCAGCTTCCACAACGTGAGACCAGCGGTATGCATGCACCATGTGTTTGGCATCCACCGGCTCAAATCAATTAGAAGATTATTAGATTAGAACTTGCAATCTTGCAATGCTTTCTAACGTAGCAGGACATACCAAGGAGCTTTGCGCTGCATTCCAGCAAGCAAATCTAACGTCGGAGGTTTTGGGGAAGGGTGGAGAAGGCTTTAAGAGCATCTTAAAAAGGGAAGAAGCAAAGACATTTACCTGACTGAAGCCTCAAATGGCCAACGAGAGAGACACACACACACACATACACACACACACAAAATGTAATTCAGTGGGTCAGGCAGCAAATCTGGAGAAAAGGAATAGGTGATGTTTCGTGCCGAGATCCTTCTTCAGACCCAAAACGTGGCCTATCCCTTTTCTCCAGAGATGCTGCCTTGATCCGTTGAGTTACTCCAGCATTTTGTCTTCCAGCATCCAGTTCCTTCCTGCACCTCAAATGGCCAAGACATAGGGGTGGAATACAATGGATCTGTGGGGGCAGTACGGTGGCACAGCGGGTAGAGGTGCTGCCTTACAACACCAGAGACCCCGGGTTCGATCCCCACAACGGGTGCTGACTGTGCGGAGGTTTGTTACTTCCTCCCCGTGACCGCGTGGGTTTTCCCCGGTTTCCTCCCACGCTCCAAAGTCGTACAGGTTTGGAGGTCAATTGGCTTTGGTAAAGATTGTACATTGTCCTCAGTGTGGCGGAGATCGCCTGCTGGCATAGACGTGTTTCTGTTCCTGTATTGTAGAACACTACGGCAATAATCTACTAGAGATGTCATAAAAAGTCACCCTAACCATGGACTTTGCTTCTTAAATAATGACCTGGTTATGTCATATGTGATAGGAGCAGAATTGGGCCATTCGGCCCATCAAGTCTACTCCGCTATTCCATCATGCCTGATCTATCTCTCCTTCCTAACCCCATTCTCCTGCCTTCTCCCCAGAACCTCTCACAGCGGGTTCATGCATTGGAGATCTGGTTGTGGTTCAGGGGTGCCGTCGGCATCAGGAGAAACATCAACAGCAATGGATGGAGCTTAGAGATTAGTGGAGCCAGGTCAAGAGAACAATAAAACCCCCACCAAAGAAAGAACAAAGGGTCTATAATGCACACAGATCAGAACACATTTGGAGTATTGTGAGCAATGTCTGAGGAAAGATGTGTTGGCTCTGGAGAGGGTCCAGAGGAGGTTTACAAGAATGATCCCACGAATGAGTGGGTTAACATATGATGAGCGTTTGACGGCACTGGGTCTGCACTCGCTGGAGTTTAGAATGATGAGGGGAACTTCATTGAAATTTACCGAATAGGTAAAGGGCCAGATAGAGTATATGTGGAGAGGATGTTTCCACTAGTGGGAGGGTCTAAGACCAGAAGCCACAGCCTCAGAATTAAAGGGCGTTCCTTTAGGAAGGAGATGAGGAGGAATTTCTTTAGTCGGAGGGTGGTGAATCTGTGAAATTCATTGCCACAGACGGCTGTGGAGGCCAAGTCAATAGATATTTTTAAGGCACAGATCTGCACATTTTTGGTTAGTATGGGTGTTGGGGGTTAAGAGGAGAAGGCAGGAGAATGTGGTTGAGGGGGAGAGGTAGATCAGCCATGATTGAAGGGCGGAGTTGATTTGATGGGCCGAATGGCCTAGGTCTGCTCCTATCAATTATGTAGATGAACAAGTGGCGGCCATTGGCCGAGTGGGGCTTGTTTACAACAAGGAGCAGACGGTGGAGGAAGAGGACCTCATCCAAACAAGTGCAAGCTGCCCTCATTTACAACCAATGGAGTCAAGGCAGCCGTGGCAAGTCGGTGTGATTGGAGGGAGAACGACACAATGGAATGCAAAGTAGCGAGAAAGAATGTGAAAATCCACAAAACTCTCCAACCTTGGAGAAGGTCAACAATTCCCTCTTGGCTGGCCCTTAGTTAAAAACACCCAACATTCGACAGATATGTGGAATCTCCCACTACACAGCGGGGGGGGGGGAGGGAGAGGGGGGGGGGGGAGGGAGGAGGGGGAGAGGGGGAGGGAGGAAGGGGCGAAGGGGGGGAAGGGGAGGGGGATGGGGGGGGGGGGGGGTGGGATGGGGGGGGGGGGATGGGGGGGGGATGGGGGGAGAGCGAAAAAGGGTTTTGAATCCCCATCACGTGTTAGGCCCATTCTCACATTATAACAACAAAAACGCGCTCAGATCTACAATGAAATGCAATGAGGGGCACTTTCTTATTGTGGCTGGTCACGATAGAGCCTCATCAGGACCAGCCTACACATACATCAATCTCTGTCATCCCTCATTGTTTTAGTTGCCACATCTGGCCGTCAACACTGCAGCAGAGTCAGCGCATTTTTATGCATTTAACTGCCGGCCGGTCTCTCTCCCCTATGTACCAAGACTGTGCACTTGTTCCCTGGGACACACTGCAACAGAATGGACAATCTGGGCAGTGCTTGTCTAAGGTACAGTTTCTCGACTCAAGGAGCCTTGACCCTAGAGGCTGATTGCACCCCCCCATCATGCTGTCCCTAGATCTCGTCCAATGCCCGTCTCATCCTATGCCCCATTCTAACGGTTAGTTTAGAGATACAGAGTGGAAAGGGACCCTTCAGCCCACCAATACCAGGCTGACCATCGATCGCCCGTTTACACTAGTTCTACATGATCTACACGTTGTCATCGAATCCCTGCACGCCAGGGCAGTTTACAGAAGCCAATTCACCTACAAGCCAACACTAACACTAACACTAACACGCAATGTATTTTATGTAATGTCGTCTCTTGTCTGGACCTCGAGTCTGAAATAAAAGTTTAATAAATAAAAATAAACACACTCACGACAATTTACAATTTGACCAAGCCAATTAGCCTACAAATCTGCACGTCTTTGGAGTGTGGGAGGAAACCGGAGCAGCCGGAGAAAACCCACACAGGTCACGGGGAGAACGGACAAACTCCGTACAGACAGCGCCCGTAGTCAGGATCGAACCCGGTTCTCTGGCGCTGTAAGGCAGCAACTCTACCGCTGCGCCGTCGTGCCCCCCCCCCCCCCCCCCCCCCCCCCCCCCACCCCCCCCCCCCCCCGCAAGATCCAATGCATCCTACTCCAGACAAGGGATTGCATGGGGATCCCTCAGCAAATGTTTGACAAGATGATAACATGCCCACGACACAGCAGGAGGACATGGGGACCTTGTGCAGGTCCCAACACCATCACAGTTTTAGTTTAGAGCTATACAGCGTGGACTAGCGAATCCTGTACACACTAGCACTATCCTATACACACTAGGGACGTAACCCATTCCTTCTCTCCAGAGATGCTGTTTGTCCTGCTTGTACAACAGGCACCAACAGACCTGGGATTGCATGGGAATCCCACGGGAAGAGTTTGAGAAGATGAGAAGGTGTCCACAAGACAGCAGCAGGAGATGGGCACCTCGTGCCCAGTGCCACCCTCTCGATGCCCCCATGCCTGTCCCAATGCCACCGCTGGAGGTTCCAACAGGCTCCGCAATGAGAGCTATTTGAAACTAGACACTCGGAAGGCACTTCATAAATCAAGCCATGTCGTGCTCTTCACAACCCATTTAAAAGCTTTAAAAAAAAAACCCCATACAACATTTTTATTCAAAAAGATCAAAGATGGGAAGGATGCCAGAGGAGTTATTGTAACAAATGGAGACAGCTGTGAGCTTTACACAAACCAGGTCCCTGTCCCCCTGTAGGCAACCACACCCCCACACACACACACCCCCACGCACACACCCCCCCCACGCACACACACCCCATGCACACACACATACACACACACACACACACACACACACACACACACACACACACACACACACACACACACACACACACACACACACACACACACACACACACACACACATACACACACACCCCACACACCCACACACACCACACACCCACACACAGTCTCATCTTACAGGTGAACTTGGAGTAGACAATTAAATCCTCACCCAATAAGTATTTTGGATGCGCTGGGAGGTGATTTGTTTGAGAAGGGTTGCAGCGTGGGGCGGTGGGGGGGGGGGGGGGGGGGGGAGAGAGAGAATGTGGTGCGCTGGAGTAACTCAGTGGGACAAGCAGCATCCCTGGAGAGCAGGAATGGGTGACATCCCCAGTGTACAGGATAGTGCTAGTGTGTACGGGGCTCGCTACTCGGCGTGGACTCAATAGACAACAGGTGCAGGAGGAGGCCATTCGGCCCTTCGAGCCACCACCGCCATTCAATGTGATCATGGCTGATCATCACCAATCAGCCATTCCTGCCTTCTCCCCATATCCCCTGACTCTGCTTCTGTGAGCCCGTTTCCACACTGTATATCTCTAAACCAAAACTAAATGTCTTTTAAATGTTGTGAAAGTCCCTGCGTCAACTAACTCCTCTGGCAGCTCGTTCCACACACCCAAAAAAAGTGGGCGGGGGGGAGGGGCACATGAGCACAACTTCATATGCGGTTATTTCAGGTTCTCTGGATACTTTCAAGAGAAAGCTAGACAGGGCTCCTAAAGATAGCGGAGTCAGGGGATATGGGGAGAAGGCAGGAACGGGGTACTGATTGTGGATGATCAGCCATGATCACATTGGTGAGAGAATGGAGCAGCTGGGCTTGTACAATCTGGAGTTTAGAAGGATGAGAGGTGATCTCATTGAAACATATAAGATAGTTAAGGGTTTGGACACGCTAGAGGCAGGAAGCATGTTCCCGATGTTGGGGGGAGTCCAGAACCTGGGGCCAAATGGCCTACTCCTGCACCTATTGTTTATTGTGACAGTGGACGAAGAAAAAGCCACTGTGTCAACAGGCAGACAGAGTGGGAAACAAAAACCATTCTTGGAACTTATCGCATCCTCAAAGCTCCATCAATCAGACGGTAGAACGAATGAAGCCTAAACCTACCTTCGTAGATGTTAATGATGTGCGGGTGGCTGAGTGATGACATGATCTCGATCTCCCGGCGGATGTGAACCAGGTCCTGCTCATCCTTGATCTTATCTTTGCGGATCGACTTGATGGCCACCTGCAAGGACAGGAACAGACGCTCGTTAAAAATCAGCCAAGAACTTATAACAGCGCAGTGTCGCCAGGCCAAACCCGGCAAGCTTCCACCCAATAATGTGGACAAAAATACTGGAGAAACTCAGCGGGTGAGGCAGCATCTATGGAGCGAAGGAAATGGGTGACGCTTCGGGTCGAGACCCTTCTTCATGCAAACCCTGAAGTACCAATGTTTGCATTAGTAGACAAAAATGCTGGAGAAACTCAGCGGGTGAGGCAGCATCTATGGAGAGAAGGAATAGGCGACGTTTCAACGTCGCCTATTCCTTCTCTCCATAGATGCTGCCTCACCCGCTGAGTTTCTCCAGCATTTTTGTCTACCTTCGATTTTTCCAGCATCTGCAGTTCTTTCTTAAACAAGCTACATTGGACCTTTCAAACTGCTCTCCCCATCCCAATAAACCCCACAACATTTAGGCACGTCTCTGATATTCACCGTTTGCCTATCAGCCCTGCACAGTGTCTGGTGTAATGTCCAGACACTCGAAATGTCACCTCTCAGGCTCTCCGCCTGAATGGGCGGCACGGTGGCACAGCGGTAGAGTTGCTGCCTTACAGCGCCAGAGACCAGGGTACGATCCTGACTGCGGGTGCTGTCAGTACGGAGTTTGTACGTTCTCCCCGTGATCGCCTGGGACTTGCTCCCGTTCCCTCCCACACTCCACAAAGACGTACAGGTTTGCTGGCTAATTGGCTTCGAGAAAAATTGTAAATTGTCCCTAGTGTGTAGGATGGCGCTTGTGTATGGGCATGGCTGGTTGGCGCGGACTCAGTGGGTAAAAGGGCCTCGTGTCACAGTTTAAGGATAAGGGGGAAATCTTTTAGGACCGAGATGAGAAAAACATTTTTCACACAGAGAGTGGTGAATCTCTGCAATTCTCTGCCACAGAAGATAGTTGACGCCAGTTCATTGGCTATATTTAAGAGGCCGTTAGATGTGGCCCTTGTGGCTAAAGGGATCAGGGGGTATGGAGAGAAGGCGGGTACAAAATACTGAGTTGGATGATCAGCCATGATCATATTGAATGGCGGTGCAAGCTCGAAGGGCCGAATGGCCTACTCCTGCACCTATTTTCTATGTGTCTCTAAAGCACACTATCTCTAAAGACTCGCTGAGTTACTCCAGCGCTTTGCGTCTTGTTTTGCAAACCGACACCTGCAATTCCTTGCATCACCTCATCCTCAGGAACTCCCACACCCCTTTAACCCTCCCTCCTTGATTAAGATACACCCACCCTTCGAGCAAGATGCGGATCAGAGAACAATGGAAACCGTGGAAAGTCCCTTTGAAAGCAAAAGCTGTCGGATGGCCACGAGGGAACAGGATTTACAGCCCTGTCCCACAGTACGAGCTCATTCCAATGGCTCTCCCAAGTTTAATAAAATCAAACTCGTGGTAAGCACGGAGAATGAACGTAGCGGGTACGTCGGAGCTCGGGGCGTCTCTTAGCGCTAACGGCAGGTACTCGGGAAGACTTGCTAACGGTGGGTAAGCACGGGAAGACTCGTGAAGATTTTTTCCACGAGAGCCCTGAGTACCGACGAGTGGCCATTACCGTAAATCTCCGAGTTTGAATCAGGGCAAACTCGGGAGAACTCTTGGGATGAACTCGTACCGTGGGACAGGGGTTTTAGGCTCCTGACGTTGGCAGTTAACAGGATTTCCCCACTCGGAGTTGTACAGTTCCAAATATTACTGCACGGCCACAAAGACAGAGCAGGTGGTAACTGCAAGGCAAGGGACCAGAACAATACATCTTTAGCCAGGACCTCCTTCTGTTGACAGACACAGCGTGCTGTGGAGCACATCAGACGGTCAGGCAGCATCTCTGGTGAAAAGCAATCGGTGACTTTTCGGGTGCTAGAGTTGCTGCCTTACAGGGGCAAAGACAGTCTGAAGAAGGGTTCCAGTCGGAAACGCCACCTATTCTTTTCCTCCTTACAAAATTCTTAAGGGGTTGGACAGGCTGGATGCAGGAAGATTGTTCCCGATGTTGGGGAAGTCCAGAACAAGGGGTCACAGTTTAAGGATAAGTGGGAAATCTTTCAGGACAGAGATGAGAAAAACATTTTTCACACAGAGAATGGTGAATCTCTGAAATTCTCTGCCACAGAAGGTAGTTGAGGCCAGTTCATTGGTTATATTTAAAAGGGAGTTAGATGTGGCCCTTGTGGCTAAAGGGATCAGGGGGTGTGGAGAGAAGGCAGGTACAGGATACAGAGTTGGATGATCAGCCATGATCATATTGAATGGCTGTGCAGGCTCGAAGGGCCAAATGGCCTACTCCTGCACCTATTTTCTACGTTTCCATCGATGCTGCCTGACCCACTGAGTTACTCCAGCACTTTGTGTCTATCTTCGGTATAAACTAGCACCTGCAGTTCCTCCACATTGTCTTTCATCAGAATTTTTTTCTCGCCAATTACATGCTTTTGAAGCGACTCAAAGCCCTATTGCATTATTAACCGTTGTTCGTGCCATTTACCATTTACTGGTTGGCTTCACAGTTTAGTTTAAAGATACAGCATGGGACCAGACCTTTCGGCCCACCTAGTCCTCGCAGGCCATCGGTCACCAATTCACACGAGTTCATAGGTAACAGGAGCGGAATAGGCCATTCGGCCCATAGAGTCAACTCCACCATTCAATCACGGCCGATTTATATTTCCTCTCAACCCCATTCTCCGGCCTTCTCCCCACAACCCGACACCCACACTAATCAAGAACCTATCAAACTCTCCCTTAAAAATATCAATTGACTTGGCGTCTGTGGCAATGTGGCACAGATTCACCAGCCTCTGACTAAGGAAATTCCTCCACATCTTTCCAAAGGTACATCCTTTTATTCCGAGGCTCTGGATCCAGACCTCCCCACAAGTGGAAACATCCTCTCCACATCCACTCTGTCCAGGCATTTCACTATTCAGTAAGTTTCAATGAGGTCACCCACTCATCTTTAAACTCATTGTCCGAGATCAATGTTATCTCACTTTCTCATCTGTGATGTAATTAAAGTGAAGGGGGAGATGTGATGTCTTGTGTAAGACCGCTGTGACACAATAGCACAATGAATACACATACACAGAGGGTCAATTAACCTACAAACCCGCACGTCTTTGGGGATTGGGGAAAAAACCCACGCGATCACAAGGGCGGGGGAGGGAGGGGGGGGGGGAGAACGTGCAAACTCCGCACAGACAGCGACAGAAGTCAGGATCGATCATCGATCCCCGGGTCCCTGACGCTGTGAGGCAGCAGCTCTACCAGCTGTGCCAGTGTGCGCCTTGCACTACCCGCTGCCCCGTCCGAAACGCAAACAGGACCTGTACAGCAGATAAGGCGGCAACTGTGGAAAGTGAAACGGAGATAACGTTTCGGGTCAAAGTCACATTTGCCAACAGCATAATCAGTCAAGCCGGTTATACTACAGGAGACCAGGAAGTAAAATCACTGGAAAATAAACATCATATCCAGTAATTAACTAGGAGCGGGAAAACCCAGCTTCCTGACTGTCAACAGACTAGTCCACACCTGTCGAGTCAAGACTGCTTTATCTTGCTCTGCAACAGGTGCTGCCGGACTTCTTAAACCAGGGGACACAGGTTTAAGGTGAAGGGGGAAAGATTTAACAGGAACCTGAGGGTAACCTTTTTCCACACAAAGTTTTGTTTATTGTCACGAGTACCGAGGTGCAGTGAAAAGCATTTTGTTGCGTGCTAATCAGTCAGCGGAAAGACTACAGACGATTACAGTCGAGCCGTCCACAGTGTACAGATTTTTCCGTTTTCGTTTAGAGATACAGCCCGGAAACAGGCCCATTGATTCCACACTGACCAGCGATCCACGCACACTAAAGGGAAACCTGAACGGAAACCTCTGGAGACTTTGCGCCCCACCCAAGGTTTCCGTGCGGTTCCCGGAGGTTTTTGTCAGTCTCCCCACCTGCTTCCACTACCTGCAACCTCCGGCAACCGCACGGAAACCTTGGGCGGGGCGCAGAGGTTTCCGTGCAGGTTTCCTAAGTGGGACGGGGGCATAACGCTAACTAACACACATGCACACATACCCGGGACTATTCACAATTTTACACAAAAAGGTTGGTGGGTGTACGGAACGAGCTGCCGGAGGAGTTTGTTGAGGCAGGGACTATTGGAATGTTTAAGAAACATTTGGACAGTTACAAGGATAGGACAAGTTTACAGGGATAAGGGACAAATGCAGGCAGGTGGGACTAGTGTAGATGGGACATGTTGGTCGGCGTGGGCAAGTTGGGCCCGTTTCCACGCTGTATGACTCTACGAGAGGATGTAAAAGTGGGATAAGATAGAACTAGTGTGAGCGGGTGATCGATGGTCAGGGTGGGCCAAAGGGCCTAGTCTCTGTGCTGTATCTTTCAAACAATCATTCCAGTGGAGAGTGCTTGGAGATGCATGCAGAGCCCGTCAACATTGCTCCTCGCAAATAACGCAGAACATTAGAACGCAGCAGTGTGTTAGCTACACACTCAAAACAAGAGTGCACCTCACAAACCCCAGGGACACACAACACAAAGAGTCTCCTTCACCTCATATTTTGCTCGGGCATCTTACACCCCTGCGGAATGATCATTGACTTCCCTAACTTCAAGTAGCCCTTGCTCTCCCTCTCTCTCCATCCCCCTCCCCCATTCTCCCACCAGCCTTACTGCTTCCCACTACATTTTATCTCTGTCCCACCCTCGGCCTGAAGAAGGGCCTCGACCCGAAACGCCACCCATTCCTTCTCGCCAGAGATGCTGCCTGTCCTGCTGAGTTCCCCCAGCATTTTGTACCCATCTTCGAGTATGCTGCTCCCTTAGATTCAGAATTTAAAAGACTTTTTTCTTTTTTGCCATCGAGTCCTGTGGATTTGACCTGATCTGACAGCTCGACAGACCCACAACATCAGTGCCGTCTCTGCATCTGCCTGAGGTCATGGGTTATTATGCAAACCTTTTTCTATCGAAGATTAAAAGGGTGGAAACTCGGAGGGCAGGAATTTTCCTGTCGAACCGAAACAAGTCTCTTGGGAAAGGGAGCTGGGACTGCAACGATCCCGGAAAACACTGCACCGCACAAAACCCAATTCAAAGCGCCATTGATCCCGGTCGCCGTGACAACAGAGGCAGGAAGGCACTCGGAACGGCGATTAGAACCTGCCGCAAATCCACGAAGCCCTTTTACACGGAGAACCAGGGGTCGCAGTTTAAGAATGAGGGGTTAGGCCGTATGGGACTGAGACGAGGAAAATACGTTTTCACCCAGCGAGTTGTGAATCTGTGGAATTCTCTGCCACAGAAGGCAGTGGAGGCCAATTCACTGGATGTTTTCAAGGGAGAGTTAGATTTAGCTCTTGGGGCTTAAGGAATCAAGGGATATGGGGGAAAAAGCAGGAATAGGGTACTGATTTTGGATGTACACAAAAATTCTGGAGAAACTCAGCTCGTGCAGCAGCATCTATGGAGCGAAGGAAATAGGCAACGTTTCGGGCCGAAACCCTTCTTCAGACTGATTTTGGATGAGCAGCCATGATCATATTGCATGGCGGTGCTGGCTTGAAGAGCCGAATGGCCTATTCCTGCACCTATTTTCTATGAATCCAGTTGAAGAGCTTCAAATGTCAATAGACACAAGCCCGCCAGGTTACCTGTGGAGTGCCGAACTCTGCTTTCATTTTAGTTTCCACAGGAGATATAAAGCAGGCTTGCCTTTTGTAATCATTGTGCTATGCTGGTGCATGAACTCCATGCACCTTATCTTAGTCATAGAATCATACTGCATGGAAATAGGCCCTTCTGCTCAACTTGCCCACACGCACCATCTACACTAGCCCCATCTGCCTGCGTTTGGCCCATATCCCTGTAAACCTGTCCGATCATAGAAACATAGAAAATAGGTGCAGGAGTAGGCCATTCGGCCCTTCGAGCCTGCACCGCCATTCAATATGATCATGGCTGATCATCCAACTCGGTATCCTGTACCTGCCTTCTCTCCATACCCCCTGATCCTTTTAGCCACAAGGGCCACATCTAACTCCCTCTTAAATATAGCCAATGAACTGGCCTCAACTACCCTTTGTGGCAGAGAATACCACAGATTCACCACTCTCTGTGTGAAAAATGTTTTTCTCAGATCCATGTACCTGTCCAAATGTCTCTCAAAAGCTGCCATAGTACCAGCCTCAACTACCTCCTCCGGCAGCACGTTCTATACACCCACCACTCTTTGTGCAAAAACGTTAGCTCTCAGATCCCAATTAAATCTTTCCACCCCTCACCTTAAACATATGTCCTCTGGTTTACGATTCCCCTGCTCCTGGCAAACGACTCGGTGCGTCTACCCGATCTATTCCTCTAACGATCTTGTACACGTGTACAAGATCACCTCTCATTCTCCTGCGCTCCAAGGAATAGAGTCCAAGCCTGTTCTACCTCTACCAACAGCTCAGGCCCACGAGACTGGCAGCATCCTCGTAAAAAATGCTGAGACCATTTGAATAGCTTTTCTCTGTATGATTATACGAGCATTTCATTTAAAACTCTAAACCCTCGACAGCGTGAAGTGAGATTGGGTTGTCGTAGCCGGGGGCTTTTGGCATTAAATCATCCTGGTTTTGACCCATAAAGTGTGAACTGTGTCAGAGGCAGGGTCAGTGCAGGGGCAGGAGCAGGAGTCGGCAACTCCCCTGCACAAGACAGTTAATTGCTTCCATACATCTGCCTTGAATAACATTTGCTCTGAGTGTAGGGATTTCCCCGGGATCATCAAACTACCCTAACAAACCACGGGCCGCACGGTGGCGCAGCGGTAGAGCTGCTGCCTCAC
The DNA here is from genome assembly GCF_028641065.1 of Leucoraja erinaceus. Lineage (NCBI taxonomy): Eukaryota > Metazoa > Chordata > Chondrichthyes > Rajiformes > Rajidae > Leucoraja > Leucoraja erinaceus. Next base: position 26,949,564 of record NC_073400.1, on the reverse strand, counting down.
AGCGCTAGAGACCCGGGTTCGAACCCAACCTCGGCTGCTGTCTGTACGGAGTTTGTACGTTCTCCCCGAGTCCGCGTGGGTTCCCCCCTCCGGGTGCTCCGGGCTCCTCCCGCAACCCAAAGACCTGTGGCTCTGTAAGTTGTTTGGCCCTCTGTAAATTGTTCCCAACGTATAAATTGTGACCCAACGTTACAGAACAAGGGGTCACAGTTTAAGGATAAGAGGGAAGTCTTTTAGGACCGGGATGAGAAAATCATTTTTCACACACAGAGTGGTGAATCTGTGGAATTCTCTGCCACAGAAGGTAGTTGAGGCCAGTTCATTGGCTATATTTAAGAGGGAGTTAGATGTGGCCCTTGTGGCTAAAGGGATCAGGGGGTATGGAGAGAAGGCAGGGATGAGATACTGAGTTGGATGACCAGCCATGATCATATCGAATGGCGGTGCAGGCTCGATGGGCCGAATGGCCTACTCCTGCACCTATTTTCTGTGTTTCTATGTATAGGGAACGAATGAGAAAGTGGGATAGCGTAGAACTAGCGGCATGGGCTCGATGGGCCGAATGGCCTGTTTCTACTCTGCCTCTCCAAACTAAACCAATATCCTGGTGTCAAGGGTAATTGGCCTCTGTAAATTGCCCCTAGTGTGCAGGGAGTCAATAAGAAAGTGGGTTAACAGAATTAGTGTGAACTGGTGATCGATGGTCAGTGTGGGCTCGAAGGGCCCGATACCCTGCTGTATCGATGAAGTAAACATCATTGTAAATTTTCCTTCCATTCTCTGCTGACCTCCCCCAGCTCAACTTGATGAGTGTGAATCACAGGAAATAAAAGGCTTTTGTTTTAATATTGTTTTTAAACCCCTCGTGCCCGACCACTCCTAGAATAACGTCTCGCAGCACACGATCTCCTTGGGAGACACCAGACGGGCGCACAATAGCCCAGGCAGTTTCCTGGTCTGGTCTACAACATTCATCTTTTGTCTCCAAAGCCAATTCAGCGGAGAGACAGAGAGAGACACACACACACACACACACACAAAAAATAAAAATGTCAATAGCTCACTGCAGGAGACTGCATGCATCATCAGTAATCTTCCTACATAGGGAATTCTGAGTGTGCGTCTGTGTCTGTGCGAGTGTCCGTGTCCATGTGCGCTTGTGTCCCTGTGTGTGCCCGTGTGTGTGTGTGCCCGTGTGTGTGTGTGCCCGCGTGTCCCTGTGCGTGTCCGTGTGTGTGTGCACGTATGTCCCTGTGCGTGTGTGTTCGTGTGCGCGTGTGTCCGTGTCTCGTGTGTGTGTGTTTGTCTCCGTGTCCGTGTCCATGTCCATGTGTGTGTGTCTCCGTGTCCGTGCCCGTACATGTGTCCATGTGCGCGTGTGTGTGTGTGTGTGTGTGTGTGTGTGTGTGTGTGTCTGTCTCCGTGTCCGTGCATGCGTCTGTGTGTGCACGCGTGTGCGTGTGTGTGTGTCTGTCTCCGTGTCCGTGCATGTGTCCGTGTGTGTGCGCGTGTCCGTGTGTGTATATGTGTGAGTCGAGCTAAACAGCAACGAGTCGCATGGCTGCTCTGGGAAGTAGATTTCAAGGAATCAACCTACACGGGGGATGCATTCGAGCAGTGATGTGAGACACTTTACTTATTAAAGACCAGAGTGTGAAGAAAAGATTGTTAAAGCCAGAAATCTGTGCAGAAAGAAAATAGTTGAAATGCTATAATGTTTGTGAAAGCAAAGTAATAGCAATATGACGGGCGTCAGTGGTTACAAGGAGAAAGCAGGAGAATGGGGGTTGAGAGGGTAAAATAATCAGCCATGATCGAATGGCGGAGCAGACTCGAGGGGCTAAATGGTCTAATTCTGCTCGTATGTCATATGATCCAATGGATAATGTGGAACAAAGGGAAAGTTATGAACAGATATTTCAGAAAAATCTGAAATTGCGAATTAGACCGAGCATCCTCCCGAGTTACATCGCTCAATTAATTTAATTTCTGAAGTGATTCATTGATGTATTGGGTCGAGACCTTTCCTCGGGCTGATTGTGGTGGGAGAAGAAAGCTGGGAAAGTGGATAGGCAAGGAAAAGCATAGCAGGTAATAGGTTGATAGAGGCAAGGGGGTTATTGTGACAGGCGAATGATTGGAACAGTCACCTGGTTCAGTTTAGGTTACTGTTAGGTGTACGGAGCTTTTGTTGCGTGCTGACCAGTCTGCGGAATGTCAATACCCGATTACAGTCGAGCCATTTACAGAGTACAGATACATGATAAAGGGAGTAACGTGAAGTTGAGTAATGTCTGATCAAAGACCGTCCGAGGGTTCCCAATGAAGTAGATTGGAGCTCAGGGCTGGTAGGATGGTTCAGTTGCCTGTTAACAGCTGGGAAGAAACGGTCCCTGAATCTGGAGGTGTGCGTTTTGACACATCTATACTTTTTGCCCGATGGGAGAGGGGAGAAGAGGGAGTGGCCAGGGTGAGGCACTCGTCCTTGATTGTGCTGCTGGCCTTGCTGAGGCAGCGCGAGGTGTAGCTGGGGGTGAATGGAAGGGAGGTTGGTTTGAGTGATGGTCTGGGCTGAATGCACAATTCGCTGCGTTTTCCTGCGGTCTTGGATGGAGCTGTTCCCAAACCAAGCTGCGATGCATCCTGATAAAAATGCCTTGTGCGGCGCATCTGTGGAGATTGCCGAGAGTTGTTGGGGGAACATGTCACCACCTATCCATGTTCTTCAGAGATGCTGCCTGACCCGCTGAGTTACTCCAGCATTCCATGCCATTTTGGTCCAATGCTTATCCGAGACTGTGACCCTTGAGAAAACATCTGCCCTGCACCCATCCTGTTGGTATTGCCTCTCATTTGTCTGAACGTTAGAGAGGGAGAGAGTGGGTGGCACGGTGGCTCAGTGGTAGAACTACAGTCTGCATGGAGTCTGTACGTTCTCCTCCCCGAGTGTTTTCTCCGAGATCTTCGGTTTCCTCCCACACTCCAAAGACGTACAGGTTTGTAGGTTAATTGGCTTGGTGTATAAATGTAAAATTGTCCCGGGAGTGTTAGTGCGCGGGTATCGCTGGTCAGCACAGACTCGGTGGGCCGAAGGGCCTGTTTCCACGCTGTATCTCTAAACTAAACTAAAAACTAGTGTCTGATCACGGAAAACCCGCCTGTCTACCGATGAACACATGAAAAAATAGGTGCAGGTGTAGGCCATTCGCCCCTTCGAACCAGCACCGCCATTCAATATGATCATGGCTGATCATTTAAAATCAGTACCCCGTTCCTGCTTTCTCCCCGTATCCCTCGACTCCTTTAGCCCCCAAGAGCTAAATCTAAACTCTCTCTTAAAAACATCCAGTGAATTGGCCTCCACTGCTTTCTGTGGCAGAGAATTCCACAGATTCACAACCCTCTGGGTCAAGAAGGTTTTCCTCATCTCCGTTCTAAATGGCCAACCCCTTATTCTTAAACGGTGACCCGCTGGTTCTGGACTCCCCCCAACATTGGGAACAATCCTTTAAGAATTTATATGTTTCTATAAGATCCATTCTCATCCTTCTAAATTCCAGTGAATGCAAGTCCAGTTGACCTATTCTTTCATTTCTCTGACTCAGAAGTGAAACCGCCGAGACTGACACAATCAAAACAAGAGGCACTCTCCCATGCCTCAGGGACAAAGGTGTAGCCGACTGCAGGTTTATATTCTGCATTCGTCAACATTACGCTTCAAGCTCACATTGTGGCCACGTCATATCAGCCAAATTATGAAAATAGAGTGAAAGGTCGGCGGCATTTCTAAAACATTTAATAAACAGCATTTAAAAAAAAAGGGGAAATCAAACCAGGGGACTACCAAATGTGAAGAAGGGTCTCAACCCGAAACGTCACCTATTCCTTTTCTCCAGAGATGTTGCCTGATCCGCTGAGTTACTCCAGCTCTTTGGGTCTATCTTTGACTGCCAAATTATATCAGGAACACCATACTTTAAGTCAAAGAAAATCTACCTTGAAGTAAGGAATGCTTTTATGGTATTGGTGGAGAGGGGGTAAGATTTAATAGGAACCCGAGGGGTAACTTCTTCACGCAAGGGGTGGTGGGTGTGTGGAGCTGGTTGCCAGGGGAGGTAGTTGAGGCAGGTACTATATCACAATGTTTAAGAAACATTTAGACAGGTACATGGATAGGACAGGTTTAGAGGGATAAGGGCCAAATACAGGCAGATTGGACATGTTGGCCGGTGCGGGCAAATTGGGTTAAAGGCCATTATCTATTATCCTTCAGTACAAACAAACGCCCAAAATATTGCAAATGTTAATTAAAAAAAAATAATAAAAAAAATCTTTTTGGATGTGTTCTTTGCTGGTAAGTTAAACACACAATGCTTTTGAACTGCTGCTGAAGATACAGGTACAGGCTTCACTGTGATACAGAAGACAGACACAAAATGCTGGAGTAACTCAACGGGTCAGGCAGCCTCTTCTGGACAGAATGCATGGGTGATCTTTCAGGTCGAGGCTACGTATTTAGCCAACCAGTGTCTACAGTTCCCTGCTCCACACTTCGCTGTGAAACAAGTCGGGGTTACACAACTGCGGGTCTTTCCAAAATCACAGCGCAAGGCCTTGGCGGCCCTTTTAAGGGACTTTTAGACTTTGGACACCAAGCGCAGAAACAGGCCCTTTGGCTCAATGACCTGTGGAAAAACCCCGTACACTAACATTATCCTACAGAAGAGGGATAATTTACAATTTACAGAAGCCAATTAACCTTCAAACCTGTATGTCTTTAGAGTGTGGGACCACCTTGTGCCCATTCTGAGGTGGTCACAAGATAGCAGAGCTGGGAAGCGTCACCTATTTTAAACCTATTTTCATGAAGCATTTGCTCGAGGCAAATACTGCAGCCTAATCTAGGAGACGTTACCCTCCAGGCGTGTTGGTTAGAGACCAGCCAGTTTGCCTGCCTGCATTTCCTGCTTCTTATTGCTTGTTTGCTGACGGGTCACACTTAATCTGTGGGACACACACTCGAGGACATAGACCAATCTCGCGGGGCTGCCGAGAAGTAAATCATCAATTCGGTGATTCTCCTTTCACCTGCTACACGCCATCCAATTAAAACAAATGTTTGCTTTTGAAATATTGCAATCTGCAAATCAACGTCCTCTTGCGTAATGGTTTTAAAAAACAAAAAATAAATAAACTGGAATTTTATCCACGAGCCACTCTCGAGGTCTCTCCCAATTATTCCAGTCCCATTGTTACCGACTTTGTTCTGGGCGGCACGGTGGCGCAGGGGTAGAGTTGCCTACTCACAGCAACAGAGACTTGGGTCATGGGGAGAAGCCAGGGCAGGTGACAACAACCTGGCCCTTAACTCCAAGAAGACCAAGGAGCTCATTGTAGACTTCAGGAAGTCTAGGGGCGGCACGCACACCCCCATCCACATCAACGGGACGGAGGTGGAACGCGTTTCCAGCTTCAGGTTCCTGGGGGTCAACATCTCTGATGAGCTCTCTTGGACCCACAATACCTCAACCCCCCCCCGCCCATAGATTTAATTATCTATGTGCCGTGCCACTATGTGCTGGCCACTTAAATTTCATTATTATTATAATGCACGTGATGACACTTTCAATGCCTCGTAACTGTATCTTTTGACTGTCGGCAGACCAATAAATGAAGTGGTATCGATTCATATTGCAAGGCTCAGACCAGCCTGGATGTGAAGCTTCCTATGGTCAAATAGCCTACAGATGCACGCCTGTGAACAAATGGACAACCGCGCCAATTTCAAGGGAGGTCCTTTGGCACACTTAGAAACATAGCTGCAGGAGTAGGCCAATCGGCCCTTCGAGCCAGCACCGCCACTCAATATGATCATGGATGATCATCCAAAATCAGTGCCCCCGTTCCTGCTTTCTCCCCATATCCCTCGATTCTGTTAGCCCTAAGAGCTAAATCTAACTCTCTCTTGAATACACCCAGTGAATTGGCCTCCGCTGCCTTTTGTGCCAGAGAATTCCACAGATTCACAACTCTCTGGGTAGAAAAGTTTCTCCTCAGGTCTTTCCTCATCTCAGTCCCAAATGGCCGACCCCCCTCCTGGCTCCGGACGCCCCCCCCCCCCTAACACTGGCAACATTTCTCCCGCATCTAGCATTTCCTACTTGGTACATATACACTTGCCACTTAGTTCCATACTTGGGACAATATCACCAGAGGAGGAACCGGTGTAAAACCAGGGGACACAGATGGTAATGTCACCCCTTCAACATCCACTTCAGTGCACGCTCTGTTTCTGCTCTTCTAACAGCCCAGCGACAGATTAACCATAATTGCTTCTCAAGAGGAAGACATTTTATTGCTTGTTACTTATTTGCCGATCTCACGTTGCAGTTGGCCCTGCTATACTCAGAGCAGCCTTTTACAATCCAATTCCTTGGAAGATTTTATTTACAAAACCGAGATCAAAGGGTAACGTCACCCCCCCCACCCACTCGATACCAAGACCCAACGAACAATGTGGTACTTGTTCCCTTGGCCAAGGCCATGAATTGTTCAGATGCCCTGCAATTAAATTAGGAGCTCGAGCGAGGTTTTCTTCAGAATAGGAGGCCTTTCGGCCCGTCGTTCCTGAGAAGGGTTTCGGCCCGAAACGTTGCCCATTTCCTTCGCTCCATAAATGCTGCTGCACCCGCTGAGTTTCTCCAGCACTTCGATTTTCCAGCATCTGTAATTCCTTCTTAAATATTCCTGCTTACTGTTCACTTAAGAGACCAAGTGCTGGAGTAACTCAGCGGGTCAGCTTGAATGGAAAAGCATGCCATGGACTCAGTTGGCTGAGGGGCCCCTTTGCCCATGCTGAATGTTTTTAGACACAACATGCTGGAGTAACTGAACTTCAGACTGAAGAAGGGCCTCGACCCGAAACATCACCCATCCCTACTCTCCAGAGATACTGTCTGTCCTGCTGAGTTACACCAGCATTTTGCATGGATAACAAAATCTTCGATTCAAACCAGCACCTGGAGCTCTTTCCTACAAACTGTATATTTTTAGATTAGTTTGGAGATATAGCAAGAAATCTGGCACTCAATGCTTTTTTTTAGTGGCGTAGCGGTAGAGTCGCTGCCTTACGGCGCCAGGGACCCAGGTTCGATCCTGACTACGGCTGCTGTCCGTACGGAGTTTGCACGTTCGACCTGTGTGGGTTTTCTGCAGGGTGCTCCGGTTTCCTCCCACACTCTAAAGACGTGCAGGTTTGTAGGCTAACTGGGTCTGTGAATTGTCACTCACGTGCAGGATAGAACTAACAAGCGGGTGATCGCTGCTCAGCACGGACTCAGTGGGACGAAGGGCCTGTTTTTCCACGTTGTATCTCTGAACTCAACTAAATCTTAAGGAGGGGGCGGAGGAAGGAGAAATCTGGCCTAGATTTGCAGTGCGCAGTCTTGCAGGAGTGCTTTCAGGGGAACTGCTATTTCACAGGATCGATTCAGTTGCAGCTACTGTTACAGCATAGAGCAAGACACGTCAGAAATCTGCTGCACCGAGACCATTACTGTTCAACTTTGCAACGTTTGGCACCAGCATCCACTCGAGAAAACTCCCACAGACACACACTTTAAAATAAAAAGCAATTTCTGGTCGCCACTATTGAGAGAAGCAAAGGAAATGCTGCACAGTCATCCACCTCCTCTCAGGGGGGTTTACTTACACAAGATACTGTACAAGAACAATCAGTGGCCTGACATATGGTGAATGCAGCTCGCTTGGGTGGAACTAATGAACTTAGACCTGCTTCCGAAAGCTCTGGGGATTTTTCCCGCCTCGCCTCTCGTCTGGGTCTCGGGTCTGCTGTGGGCAACTAGATAGACATCGGCTGCTCTAATTACTCCACGACCCGACAATGTTTAATCAGGGGAAGATAGAAAGCAGATGGGACCCGGTCTATTTACTCATCTTTGTCTAGCACGCTGTATAGTCCCAACATTCCTCTCGTGGGTACACAAAAAAGCTGGAGAAACTCAGCGGGTGCAGCAGCATCTGTGATGCTGCTGCACCCGCTGAGTTTCTCCAGCTTTTTTGTGTACCTTCGATTTTCCCGCATCTGCAGTTCCCTCTTAACCGCTCCTCTCGTGGGATTTGCAGGTTCGAGACCATCTTTGAGTCTGACGACATTTGGTTATCAGACACCACAAACCTCCAGCAGACTCGCTTTCCTTTTACAACACACCAGCCTTGCACTAACCTCACAAGATTTTCCTCGCATTTGCAAATAAGTTGGACCCCCAAGTAGGGTTTTGATCCGAAACGTTGCCTAGTTCCTTCGCTCCATAGATGCTGCCTCACCCTCTCAGTTTCTCCAGCACTTTTGTCTACCCCCAATGCCACCCACCCAGTCTCGTGAAATGGGATTTCCCCTTTAAAATCAAAATCGGAGAAGCAGAGGACATAGTTTAGTTTAGTTTAGAGACACAGCGCAGAAACAGGCCCTTTGGCCCACCGAGTCCGCGCCGACCACAATCGCCAGCACACTAACACTACCCTACATACACTGGGGGCAATTTACACGTATACCGAGCCATTTAACCTACAAACCCATACGTCTTTGGAGTGTGGGAGGAAACCAGAGATCTCGGAGAAAACCCACGCAAACCATGGGGAGAACGTGCAAACTCCGCACACAAGGGGTTTCGTCCCGAAACGTTGCCTATCTCCTTCGCTCCATAGATGCTGCTGCACCCGCTGAGTTTCTCCAGCATTTTTGTGTACCATCTGAAGAAGGGTTTTGTGCTGTATTTGCAAACTAAACAAAAGACAGGTGGATGAACCGTTCCTCCCTCTGGGTCAGTGTGTGGAATTACGAACGCACCTTAATTATACCGGTCTGTAATTGTACTTTGGAGAAAGTGAAGGCAGGCTTTCCGAAAGGCAGCGGGCGCGGAGTTAATCGCCAGGTTTACCTGCTCCCTGCTCTTTGTCAGTCCCCGTCCATGTTTAATGAACAGGCTGGCTCACACGCAGCTGCACCTGCGTGGATAATGTCATCCCAGGCTCCCATCCAGAAAGCCATCAGCTCAATGGATGCACTGTTGTAAGAAAGAGTTGTGATCCCACGCAGGCCAGCTGACACAGCTCCGAGGGGCACTATCCCTCCAAACCAGCACAAAAGAACCACAAAGCACTGACTGGGGACTACCTTTGTCCGAACTATAATAAAGATCCCACCGTCTGATTAAATTGGACTATCTTTAATCAGACGTTACTGGACCCTAGCTTGCATTAAACGTTAATCCCTTTGTCCTGTATCGGCACACTGTGAGCGGGTTGATTTTTGTTTCGTTTAGAAACACAGCGCGGATCAAAACACACCGGGTCCACGCCGACCAGCGATCCCCGTACAAGCTAACACTATCCGACACGCTGAAGAAGGGTTTCGCCCCAAAACGTTGCCCATTTCCTTCGCTCCACAGACGCTGCTGCACCCGCTGAGTTTCTCCAGCACTTTTGTCTACCTTCGATTTCGCAGGATCTGCAGTTCCTTCTTAAACACTATCCTACACACACTGGGGGCGTTTATACTATCTTTACCGAAGCCAATTAACCTGCAAACCTGGACGTCTTTGGAATGTGGGAGGAAACCAGAGCACCCGGGGGAAACCACACGGTCACAGGTAGAACGTACAAACTCCGTACAGATCGAACCCGAGTCTCTGGCGCTGTGAGGCAGCAACTCTACCGCTGCGCCACCGTGCCGCCCCTTGTAATCTATTGATTGTAATCATGTATCGGTGATTGGATAGCATGCAACAAGGAAGCTTTTCACCGTACCTCGGTACACGTGACAATAAACTCAACCATAAATTGGAATAGCATAAATCCCTCACATTTCTGAACCATTAGGCAAATATCTAAGAAAACTACAAGTTTCTAGGCGTAAACCAACTCTTTGATTTGGTCTAATCACATCGTCCCTACAGCACGGAAAGCCTCTCCTTCTTCAGCAGACGAGGGGAATTTGACAATGATTTCTTCAATGAATTACCAAGTTCTATAGAAAGCACCCTCTCTGGATGCTCCACTGCTTGCTGTCCAAGGCTTTAATAAATTGCAGAAAGTTATAAATGGAGCCCAGTCCATCAGGTAAACCAGCCAATGTAGGAAGGAACTGCAGATGCTGGTTTACAGCGAAGAAAAATACAAAAATGCTGGAGTAACAGCGTCTCTGGAGAAGAGAACCACGAGACGTTTCGGGCCGAGACTCTTCTTCAGACTCGATAACCAACTAATCTATTCCCTCCCTCTCCACCCCAACCAAACTCCATCTCCACTTCACGCTGCCACGGGAAAGCATGCAACATGATCAAAAACCACTCACACGCTGGTCATTTCTTCTTCTCCGCTCTTCCACTGGGCCAAAGTTCTGAAATCTTACAAAGATTCAAGAATAGCTTCTTTCTCACTGTTATCAGACACTTAAACCATCCTCTCATATGCTCAGGATGAAATCCAGATCTTCCAATCTACCTCATTGCAGCCCCTGAACTTTTTTTAAAAATATGTATATATAAAGGTGCACTTTCTGTTCCTGGAACACTATGCTTATTTTCTCTTTTGCACTACCTGATGTACTCATGTATGGTACGACGTACCGGGACAGCACGCAAAACAATGTTTTTTTACTGCATCTCAGAATCCGTGACAATAAACCAACGCACAACCTTGATAGAAAGTTCTTTCTATTATCAACAAAGACCAGCAGAAAAATTGGTGCTTGAGGTTTTCTACGGTGTTGTGGGGAAAGCGACTTTGGACCGCACATTGATCAAAATTTCCAACAGTCCTTCCCAGCTGGAGAAAGGGGCTGGTAAGAAATACCGGGAGGTCTTACTCAAGATACACACGTAAAACTGCAGTAACTCAGCAGGTCAGGCAGCATCTCAGGAGTGCAAGATAAAGCCATCAAGGACCTTAGAGTCATAGGGTGATACAGCGTGGAAACAGGCCCTTCAGCCCAACTTGCCCACACACCGGCCAACATGTCCCATCTACACTAGTCCCACCTGCCTGCGTTTGGCCCATATCCCTCAAAACCCGTCCTATCCATGTACCTGCCTAAGTGTTTCTTAAAGGTGGTCGATGGACAGCACGGACTTGGTGGGCCAAAGGGCTTGTTTCTTTGCTGAATCTTTCAATCATTCAAAAACAGTATATTTATTCTTGCAACTTGGTATTACATTTTGTCCTGTGATGTTTCATCGCATTAAAAGTCATTTACAAAAACAATTGATGCTAATAGCAGTAGTTTTAGGCTCCAGATTGTTACTATTGCACAGTCATAGAGTCATAAGAGAGATACAGTGTGGAAACAGGCCCTTCGGCTCAACTTGCCCACATAGGCCCAGCTACACTAGTCTCACCTGGTCCGTATCCTGCCAAATCTGTCCTATCCATGTACCTGTCTAACTGTTTCTTAAACATTGGGATAGTCCCGACCTCAACTACATCCTCCGGCAGCTCATTCCATACACCCCACCACATGGATACAGTGTGGAAAAAGTTACCCCTCGATCCGCAGTCCTGAATCCCAACCCATTTCTGCAGTGTTTTCTCCAATGCTTTCGCTGTGAACTGGGTGCAAGTTCACTGCAAAACCATACAATAGCTGGATTCTGATCCACGCGCCCCTCTGTCATTGCATTCTCCTGAAAGCATTCATCTGGATGAATAATGGGATGAGCTTGGTCCTTTAGAAAGAATGCAAATCCGTCAAGAAGAAATGAGCACATTTAATTTGCTGCATTCTCCAGTTAGCGTACGATAAGCAAACCAATTTCAGTGTCCTTTCTCAGGGCAATGTTCTTGGCACCCAGGCCTTAGCTACAATCGGGCTGCAAGCATGTCTGACGACACACTATCGTCAGAGAGTGCTCGGCTCCGAGCTGCACAATGGGAAGGCAGGCAGCAGAGGCAATGATTGAAAGATGGTCATAAAGCCTGCTCGAGCATTAAATTCTTACTTGAATTAAGGCGCGGTGGAGCAGCGGGTAGAGTTGCTGCCTTACAGCGACAGAGACCCAGGTTCGATCCTGACTACGGGCGCTGTCTGTATGGAATTTGTACCTTCTCCCCGTGAACGCTCCAGGATCTCCGGTTTCCTCCCACACTCCAAAGACGTGCAGGTTCGTAATTGGCTTCGGGGTAAAATTGGAAACTGTCCCTAGTGTGTAGGATAGTGTCAGTGTGCAGCAATCCCTGGTCCGCGGGGACATGGTGGGCCGATGGGCCTGTGTCCGCCACTAAACTAAAAGTACGAATTTCACTGTTCGGTTTGGGACATATGACAGTAAAACACAACTCATACACTAGTCCCACCTGCCTGCCTTTGGCCCATATCCCTCTAAACCTGTCCTATCCATGTACCCGTCTAATTGTTTCTTGAACATTACTGGTCTCTGCCACAAGTACCTGCCCTGGCAGCATGTTCCATCCACCCACTACCCTTTGTGTGAAAAAGTTACCCCACAGATTCCTATTAAATCTTTTCCCCTTCAGCTTCAAACTATGTCTCTTGATTCCCCCCACTCTGGGCAAGAGACTCTGGGTATCCCCCCCGATCTATTCCTCTCATGACTTTATAAACCACTATAAGATCACCCCTCATCCTCCTGCACTCCAAGGAGTCTTGACTCTCTTAAAGTGTGATATCCCCTTCTAAAACCCCTGGCTGAAGCAGAATTTGGGATGGCATTAAGAATCCCAAGGGCATGCATCAGGACCACATGGATGACCAGTGTCAATGGAACATCTTCTCCCAAATTACCCAACTGTCGAACCAGATGTTCCATTCCCTGCCATTGTGTATCCTTCTCAACAATATTGAACAGACACAAAGTGCTGGGGTAACTCAGTTGGTCAGGCAGCATCTCTGGCGAGAAAGGGTAGATGACGTTTCGTGTCGGCACCCTTCTTCAGTTTAGTTTAGAGATACAGCATGCAAACAGGCCCTTCACCCTCCGACCAGCGATCCCTGCACAATAACACAAGCCTACACACACTGGGGACAATTTACACTTATACCAAGTATACAATCCAATTAACCTACACACCTGTACGTCTTTGGAGGAAACTGAAGGCCTCAGAGAAAACCCACGCAGGTCACGGGGGGAAGCGTACAGACAGCACCCGTAGTTGGGATCGAACCAGGGTCAGCGGTGCTGCAAGCGCTGGCAGGGAGCAACTCCACCGCTGCCCAGGTCATTATTCTTCAGAGCAATATCAGAGGAATGACCTGTTAATATCATCAAGCTTTGTACCAGCACTCAGCTGAGTTCAATACGAGCCACAAAGCAGGAAACACAGTGACAAACCTTGTACCCAAGCCAAAGCAATTGCGGGAATTCCAGCTTTGCACCAGTGACTGCAGTCGCTTGGAATATCCACCGCCTACATTTGCTGGTCTGGGACTTTTGCAGCCTCACTTCTAAAGAGCGGAGAAGCCAAAGTCTGGTTGGTGTAAGGGTGACAACCGAGGCACCTTGCCATCTGCCCACCATTCTGTTTCCTTACAATCACAGTGGTTTCAAACGAACTGACCAGTGTCTGGGTCAAGTGCAACATCTGCTACAAAAAAAAGGAGACGAGGAGGAATTTCTTTAGTGACAGGGTGGTGAATCTGTGGAATTAATTGCCGCAGAAGGCTGTGGAGGCCAAGTCAATGGATATTTTTAAGGCGGAGATTGATAGATTTTAGATTAGTACGGGTGCCAGGGGTTATGGGGATAGGGCGGGAGAATGGGGTTGATAGGGAGAGAGGTTGTAGGGAGGGATAGATCAGCCATGATTGAATGGGGGAGTAGATTTGATGGGGCCGAATGGCCTAATTCTGCTCCTATCATTTTTGAAAGGGATCCGAGGAGACCTCTGGGAAGGTATAAAGCAAGAACAACAACAAAGGCAGATTTAGGAACTGGATTTGTGACCATTTGCTCTCTGCAACCAGCATCTGTTGTGCTCAGTGCAGTGGGACTAGAACAGTGGACTTTCAGTGTTTAAGAAGGAACTGCAGATGCTGGAAAATCGAAGGTGCTGCAGAAACTCAGCGGGTGCAGCAGCATCTATGGAGCGAAGGAAATAGGCAACGTTTCGGGACGAAACGTTGCCGATTTCCTTCGCTCCATAGATGCTGCTGCACCCGCTGAGTTTCTACAGCACTTTTATCTACAGTGGAGGTTCGGTCTCCGGGCCCTCGGAGAGAGTACAGGAAATCACCGATTAATGTTTGATTAGTGCAGACATCAACAGCAATGCTGGGTGATCAGCAACGCCACGGGTTTCTGCTACCGTCGAAAACGTTAACCGACAGAGGGAAGACAATATATGCGTCTTGGGATCATTTAAACAGACTGCATCGAGTCACACAGTTAGCTCGATTACAACCTGTACACCAACTGACCCATATTAAATGCATTAATTATTAACTGGATCGCGAGTCCCTTCTCCGAGCTATGCTGTATCCGATTCGCTTGTATCATTTAAACAACGACAAACTATCCCAACGTGCTCTCCAATAGTTATATTCCTTATGCATCATAACAGAGGTAAATAGATCCCAGAATGTATATAACACAACACAATAACATGTAGCGTAATACTATCATATATATGGTGTGAAATCTATCGCAGTCGCTGCCTCAAAAAGGCTGGCAGTATCATCAAAGACCCACACCATCCTGGCCACACACTCATCTCCCTGCTACCTTCAGGTAGAACGTACAGGAGCCTGAAGACTGCAACAACCAGGTTCAGGAATAGCTACTTCCCCACAGCCATCAGGCTATTAAACTTGGCTCGGACAAAACTCTGATTATTAATAACCACTTTCTGTTATTTGCACTTTACCGGTTTATTTATTCATGTGTGTATATATTTATATCATGGTATATGGACACATTTATCTGTTTTGTAGTAAATGCCTACTATTTTCTGTGCGCTTGAGCAAAGCAAGAATTTCATTGTCCTATACAGGGACACATGACAATAAACTCACTTGAACTTGAACCCATAATTTTGTAATACATTATAGAAATTATGTTTTGTTATATGTTCGAAAATGAATTCTATAATATTCTGGGAAGTAAAATCTATAATATTAAAGAAAATATGTCCCATAATATTTTGGAAAAAATGTCCCATAATATTTTGGAAATGTGACCTATATTTTTTAGGAAACTACTATAATATTTAGAAAAATGTGTTCTATAATATTTAGAAAAAATGAATATTTTTTTGTGGAAAATGTGTTCTATCATTTTTAGTAAATTGTTCTATAATATTTGTGTATTGTACCTAAGAATAAGGGTATGTATTGTACCTAGAATAAAGGGGAGGTCATTTAAGACTGAGGTGAGAAAAAACGTTTTCACCCAGAGTGTTGTGAATTTGTGGAATTCCCTGCCACAGAGGGCAGTGGAGGCCAAATCACTGGATGGATTTAAGAGAGAGTTAGATAGAGCTCCAGGGGCTAGTGGAATCAAGGCATATGGGGAGAAGGCAGGCACGGGTTATTGATTGGGGCCGATCAGCCATGATCGCAATGAATGGCGGTGCTGGCTCGAAGGACAGAATGGCCTCCCACTGCACCTATTTTCTATGTTTCTATCTATGTTTCTATGAGATGAGGTAAAACTTTTTCACCCAGAGA